>NC_060182.1:71628903-71858098 GCF_021184085.1 Oncorhynchus gorbuscha | reverse complement strand
CCTAGTACCGAAAGAAGCTCAGTACCGAGAGGAAGCTCAGGCAGGTAGTAGGCTCCAGGTAATCCTGGCTGGCCGGTCGACCTGGATGATTCAGGTTGTCACAGCCGATCTAGAACATCTCGTCAGACCGGCACTTCCCGAGCGGATCCTGGCAGACCGGCACTTCCGGAGGATCCGGCAGGATCGTGACGCTAGCCGGCTGGCGGCGCTGGGCAGACAGGAGACTCCGGCAGCGCAGGAGAGGAAGGCTCTGGCTGCGCTGAACAGGCGGAGACTCCAACAGCGCAGAGCAAACATGGCAGGCTGACTGGACGGCTGGGTCGCATATGCAACAGAGCTGAGACTGGCAGCTGAGGAGCAGGAAGACCTGGCCGCTAAATAGCTGGGAGACTCGATAAAGCAGAGGCACCGGCTGCAGAACAGCAGGGACGCGCTGCCACCGGGCAATGGCGCGCTGGGCAGACAGGAGACTCCGGCAGCGCAGAGAGAGCAGCCTGGCCGGCGCTGGAACAGGCGGGACCCACGAAGTGCAGGAGAGAGGCCTGGCTGCGCTGAACAGGCGAGGCGCACTGACGCTGTCGACTGGGCGCTGACGCAGCCAGGAGACTCGCAGCGCAGAGAAATCAGGTTGGAGACTCTCGATAGCATGTGAGGGGAGAAATGGCCGCTGACAGGCAGTGCGCACTGGGCTGGTGCCGAACGATTGGGCTTTATCGTCCACGAAGCCCGGCGCGGAGCTGTTACCGAGGAGGTATGTTATGATTTCACCGTGAACATGTATATATATAGACGGCAAGGCCAGGGATGTGCACAGAAGCCTGGTGCGCAGGCACCGGGCGCCTCTTCACCAGCTGACTACACGCACTCAGGTTGAGAGAGCTCATCTTTCACATGACCGCCGGATAATATTACATTCATATACTGCTGGCAACTCCTCACGCTTCTCCACCTCCACTTTCATTAACTCTTCTGGTTGTCTCTGCCGCACACCTCTAACACTGGCTCCTTCCAGGTCTTCTCCTTGGCTCTCTTTCACTATGAACAAGGAGATACCAAATCTCTCTGACTCAGCCATACTCCCCTGGGTCAGCATTTGCATTTTCCCCGCCACCGTCGCCAGCTGCCTCCTCATGGCTTGTGCTACCGCTTAGCTGTTTGTGCCTCTCCCCAGCTGCGAGATTTTGCCAGGCCTCAGGGGCCCTTCCATCTATGTCACTAAGACCAGAAGTCTCATATTGCTGCCCTCTTCGCATTGCCGTAGGGCCCCAGGCGGGCCTGCACTCGCTTGGTCGGTCGCTCACCTGTCGATTTTCACGTCAGGGTCCCTGCAGCTTTCTGCGCTCATAACGTTCTTCCTTTAGATCTCGTTAATACACTGCTCGGGTTCGTGAGGTGGTGATTTGCATTTAAAAGTCTGCCTGTTGCCTGAGTTATCGCACGAAGCGCAGTAGAAATACCATGACTTGGTACGGTTGTGTCGGCGTACATGAAATAAAACAACAAACGAAAGGAAACTAATTACAGCCTATTCGGTGACTCAACATAACGCTGCCATCGTGGCCTAAATAGTGTTCTCAATTCAGATCGTTCAATCGCCTGATCGAATCGCTCAGTGCAGCCGTTCAGACACATTCCCTAATAATATAATAATCACCAATACAAACCTTCAACATGAAATACAACAGGCAAACTGATGTCGCACCCCCGGTCTACCCAAACATATAATAAAAACACATGACGACCAATTCCTCTGCGAGACCCATCTCACCTGCGTTGGGGAAACTGGGCGGGCACCGTTCCATGGTGGTGTTCTTGCCGGGACGCCAATTACGCCGGTTCCTTCCTCGCGGCCCTAGATAACTACCTCTTTCGACCATACCTAATAGATCCTCACAGCACAGGGTAGCCGGGACGAAGGTGCCGGGTGCTCGGACAGAGCAGCTCGGGAGCCGAGGGGCAGCTTCTGGGACAGAGTACTCAGGGACAGGGCAACTCAGACAGTAACCAGGACAGAGGCAATTCCTCAGACAGAGGGGGACAGAAAGGCCCGTGACAGAGGAGCAGCCCGGGAAGCCCGCCGAGAGGGAGCCCAGTACAGAGGAAGCCCAGCAATGAGAGAAAGCTCGCAGGAGCAGCAGCAGAGAGAGCCTAGTACGCGAGTTCAGTACTGAGAGGAGTCAGGCAGGTAGTAGGCTCCGGTAATTCCGGCTGGCTTGCGCTGATACCAGTTGTCTGTCGATCTAGGCATTCCGGTAGACAGCATTTCTGGTGGATCTCTGAGAAGACTGGTGACGCTGGGCGATTGAGTGCTGGGCAGACAGGGAGACGGCAGCGCAGGAGAGAGTAGCTCTGGCTGCGTTGAACAGGCGGGAGATCCCAATAGCGCAGAGCAGGTTTCTGGTTGCGCAAACATGCAGGTACTGACGCTGGGTCGAATGGGAAAGACAGAGACAAAGAGAGAGAGAAGTGTTCTGCCGCTTAAAGGGAGAGCACTGGCGTGGCTGGGTGATTCTCGGCAGCTTGAGAGGAGAAAGGCTCTGCCCAGGCATCAGCAGGAGAGGAGAGCCTGGCTTCCAGGCGAGGCGCATTGACGCCTGGGCCTGGGAGACCTGGGCGCTGACGCAGGCCCTGGCTGCTCAGGCTGAGATCTGATAGCACAGTGAGGGAGAAAGCACTGGCTGCTGAAGTATCTTGTGCGGGTGCCAACTGAAACATGCTGAAGACACGCCAGAAGCCTGGCGCGGGGAAAGCTGGTCGAGGACTGGTGTGGAGAAAAACAGATTGTTGTCGTATTCGGATACCTGAGAGCAGTGTGCAGCACAGACGTGCAAGCAGTACGTGGCGCTTCGGTAGGCCGGCACCACCACTGACTAACACGCACCAGGCCAGTAGAGCGTTAATCAGGTGCCAGTTAATTATCCGTCGGGACGGCATCTGGCGGCTACCAGCTGGGCAACTCCTCGTTTCACCACTTTCATTAACTCCTTCATTGTCGCGTTTTCGCTACCTCTAACACTGGCTTCGGTTCGTAATCTTCCGTTCTTCACGATTTAACGCGGAGAGCTGGCTCAGGTTTACTGACCAGCCATGTTCGCTCTCTCAACGCTTTGGGGTGATTTCTCTGAGCTTCACTGCAGTCAAATGAAAGGCTCCTCATACTAGCCTTCTCCACAAGCCTATTTCCTCCTAGGAAGGCGATATACGTGCTCAGGTCTCTTTCCATCTAATATCATCTCCCAAGACCGTTGCTGCTCTTCGCATGCTGCAGGGAACTCTGTGGCGGCCTGCCGTTTTAGTCGGCCGCCTCACCTGCGCTCACGTCGTATATCAGCTGGACGTCTCCTCCTGCTGCCGGCCCAGAATGGTGGTGGGCGTAACGAAAAGCCGTTCAGCTTGAGCAGACGTAGGCTTCATGACTTATAATGAAGAAAATGATGTACATGAAATAACTGAAAATACAAAAACAACAAACGAGTGAAACTAATTACAGCCTATCTGGTGACTAACACAGAGACAGGTATAATCACCCACGAAAATACAACGCGCACTCAGGCTACCTAAATACGGTTCCCAATCCAAGACAACTAGAATCACTGACTCCAATTAGGAATCGCCTCAGGCAGCCAAGCCTAACTAGACACACCCCTAATAATACACACTCCCAATTAATACAAACCCCAATACGAAATACAACATATAAACCCATGTCACACCCTGGCCTACCCAAACATATAACAAAAACACAAGATACAATGACCAAGGCGTGACATTGCTGTTGCTAGGTAATTTCTCCTGGGATATAAACATTGGGTTGAAGTGCACAAGGTCCTCTACTCCGACAATTAATCCACAGATAAAATTGTAAACCTAGTTAATTTCTAGTAATCTCTCCTCCTTCAGTCATCTTCTTCTTCTTTGGACTTTATATGGAGGTTGGCAACCAACTTTAAGGTGCATTACCACCACCAACTGGACTGGAGTGTGGACACAGTTAATTTTTCAATTACACATATGTATATATGCTCCTAAAAACCAATTAGGAGATTGGAGAGGTGGGACATCAAAAGTAGTTATATTTTAGCTATTCAGATTCTCGTTGGCAGCGTGCAAACAGTTTGGATGAAACGATTGATGTAACATGTATGTGTACATTTATTTTGCAACGCTTGTGCACATAACACGAGCAGTGTGGTCAGCATGTAAGAGTGCAAATCCTACAAAACCTACCACAGTAGTTATTTTATGGCTGGTTATGACACCTACATAAGAGTGTCAAAACCCACAAAACCTATGTACGTTCTACAAGTTATTCAAAATATGATGAAGAAAACATGACCGTAAAGAATTCAAATCTTATGTAATAACGCAATGTATCTAACAACAGGTGTAAATATTTGAGTCAGGACAGTGGTATGACTATATTATGACAGGTTATGTCAGCTGTTATGACATATATGCTTATGACCGTGTCATAACGTGTTTTGACACTGGGTGTCAAGTAAACTGTTACCCATTATTCTTAGCCTACAATAAAATATGTGTGTTGACTGTGGTCAGGGTAGCCTAAGTGTTTCAGTATAATGAACAAAACAACTATTGATTGTATGTGCATGGCAAAGCATTCTACTCTTATCCAGAGCGACTTACAGTTAGTGCATTCATCTTAAGATAGCTAGGTGGGACAGCCACATGTCACAGTCATGGTAATTACATTTTACTTCTATAAAGTAGCTATCAGCAAAGTCGGAGCTAGTTGGTTCATAACAAAAAAGATCTAATTATTTTTCGGAAGATGGGCAGGGACTCTGCTGCTTCAAGGGAAGCTGGTTACTCCATTGGACTTGTATTTTTCTGATGTTTCTTAGGACCTGCCTAAAACAAATTAATAATGCATTTCTTTGTGATGGTGTATATTCAATGGATTTAATAAAATTGATCTTCACCCACATTGGCCCATGTCTACTCCCACTCCGAAAATTGTCGCCATGGGCACAAGGGATATAAAAGGCTTGTTCCCACAAAAATGTAGAAAAAAATTGGACTATATGAATACATTAAAAAACATTGTCTTATTATTATTTTTTTTACAGGCAACATACCGTAAAATCTGTCTGTAAAGGGTGTAGGTTTCTTCCTAGGTTCCTGTCTTTCTAGAGAGTTTTCCTAGCCACTGTGCTTCTGCATCTGCATTGCTGGCTCTTCGGCTGGGTATCTGTATAGCACTTTGTGAAAGCTGCTGATATAACAGGGGCTTTATAAAATACATTTGAATGATCGATTGATGTGGCTCTGTGTGACTAATACCATAATGTCCATCTACTGGGGACTAAACCTGTAGGTTTGTCAAAATAACATAGATGCATCTAGATTATCATAGACAGAAACGTGCCAGTCATTGATATAGCGTGCGATAAGACTGGACAGCTATCACTCAATTTCATCAACAGACACGCTCGCTCTGCACCGGAGGAGATTACACAGAAAGAGAGGGACGATGGAGGTAGATCTGGGCTGTTTGGGATCTTTGTGGTGATGGCTGGCTTATCAGGTCTGGTCTGATGTCTCTTTCACGATGCAGTATCAAAGACATGAAATGTTGGGAAGGAATCACATTTCTATCAGTTCGATGCGAGGCGGATGGGAATGTTGTCATGTGGCCATGATGGCAGAACTTATTCGCTGTCTTACTGAGGAAATACAGAACACAACCTTCACATTGAAATTTACTGATGTTCTTGTCTCTGACTGAGGCCTTTTTGTATCGGTGCATTTCATCACCTGTAAAAGCAGCTGTTATAATTGATGGTCAATCAATGCTATATCAATGACTGGCACGTTTCTGTCTATGATAATCTAGATGCATCTATGTTATTTTGACAAACCTACAGGTTTAGTCCCCAGTAGATGGACATTATGGTATTAGTCACACAGAGCCACATCAATCGATCATTCAAATGTATTTTATAAAGCCCCTGTTATATCAGCAGCTTTCACAAAGTGCTATACAGATACCCAGCCGAAGAGCCAGCAATGCAGATGCAGAAGCACAGTGGCTAGGAAAAACTCTCTAGAAAGACAGGAACCTAGGAAGAAACCTACACCCTTTACAGACAGATTTTACGGTATGTTGCCTGTAAAAAAAATAATAATAAGACAATGTTTTTTAATGTATTCATATAGTCCAATTTTTTTCTACATTTTTGTGGGAACAAGCCTTTTATATCCCTTGTGCCCATGGCGACAATTTTCGGAGTGGGAGTAGACATGGGCCAATGTGGGTGAAGATCAATTTTATTAAATCCATTGAATATACACCATCACAAAGAAATGCATTATTAATTTGTTTTAGGCAGGTCCTAAGAAACATCAGAAAAATACAAGTCCAATGGAGTAACCAGCTTCCCCTTGAAGCAGCAGAGTCCCTGCCCATCTTCCGAAAAATAATTAGATCTTTTTTGTTATGAACCAACTAGCTCCGACTTTGCTGATAGCTACTTTATAGAAGTAAAATGTAATTACCATGACTGTGACATGTGGCTGTCCCACCTAGCTATCTTAAGATGAATGCACTAACTGTAAGTCGCTCTGGATAAGAGTAGAATGCTTTGCCATGCACATACAATCAATAGTTGTTTTGTTCATTATACTGAAACACTTAGGCTACCCTGACCACAGTCAACACACATATTTTATTGTAGGCTAAGAATAATGGGTAACAGTTTACTTGACACCCAGTGTCAAAACACGTTATGACACGGTCATAAGCATATATGTCATAACAGCTGACATAACCTGTCATAATATAGTCATACCACTGTCCTGACTCAAATATTTACACCTGTTGTTAGATACATTGCGTTATTACATAAGATTTGAATTCTTTACGGTCATGTTTTCTTCATCATATTTTGAATAACTTGTAGAACGTACACAGGTTTTGTGGGTTTTGACACTCTTATGTAGGTGTCATAACCAGCCATAAAATAACTACTGTGGTAGGTTTTGTAGGATTTTGCACTCTTACATGCTGACCACACTGCTCGTGTTATGTGCACAAGCGTTGCAAAATAAATGTACACATACATGTTACATCAATCGTTTCATCCAAACTGTTTGCACGCGTCAACGAGAATCTGAATAGCTAAAATATAACTACTTTTGATGTCCCACCTCTCCAATCTCCTAATTGGTTTTTAGGAGCATATATACATATGTGTAATTGAAAAATTAACTGTGTCCACACTCCAGTCCAGTTGGTGGTGGTAATGCACCTTAAAGTTGGTTGCCAACCTCCATATAAAGTCCAAAGAAGAAGAAGATGACTGAAGGAGGAGAGATTACTAGAAATTAACTAGGTTTACAATTTTATCTGTGGATTAATTGTCGGAGTAGAGGACCTTGTGCACTTCAACCCAATGTTTATATCCCAGGAGAAATTACCTAGCAACAGCAATGTCACGCCTTGGTCATTGTATCTTGTGTTTTTGTTATATGTTTGGGTAGGCCAGGGTGTGACATGGGTTTATATGTTGTATTTCGTATTGGGGTTTGTATTAATTGGGAGTGTGTATTATTAGGGGTGTGTCTAGTTAGGCTTGGCTGCCTGAGGCGATTCCTAATTGGAGTCAGGTGATTCTAGTTGTCTTGGATTGGGAACCGTATTTAGGTAGCCTGAGTGCGCGTTGTATTTCGTGGGTGATTATACCTGTCTCTGTGTTAGTCACCAGATAGGCTGTAATTAGTTTCACTCGTTTGTTGTTTTTGTATTTTCAGTTATTTCATGTACATCATTTTCTTCATTATAAGTCATGAGTAACCTACACGCTGCATTTCGGTCTGACTCTCTTCAAACAACAGACGAACTTCGTTACAGAATCACCCACCACCATTCACAGACCGAGCAGCGTGTGAACTGGCAGGATCTAAAGGAGGACGTTATGGACGGCAGAAGCAGGGATTATACGACGTGGGAAGAAATCGACAGGTGGGCGGCCGACCCAGAGCGAGTGCAGGAGCCCGCCTGGGATTCCCTACAGCAATGCGAAGAGGAGCAGCAATATGAGGACTTCTGGTCTTGGGAGATGATATTAGATGGAAAAGGACCCTGGGGGCGCAGCCGGGAGAATATCGCCTTCCCAAGGAGGAAATAGAAGCAGCTAAAGCGGAGAGGCACAAGTATGAGGAGGCAGCACGGCGACGCGGTTGGAAACCGGAAAGTCACCCCAAAAAATGTATTGGGGGGGGCTTAGGGAGAGTATGGCTGAGTCAGGAGATAAACCTGAGCCAACTCTCCTTGTTCATCGTGAGGAGCCAAGGAGGAGACCTGAACCAGAGCCAGTGTTAGAGGTGTGCGAAGCAGAGACTGTGAAGGAGTTAATGGGGAAAGTGGAGTGGAGAGTAATGAGGGAGTTGCTAGCTTGGTGCTATAGATATAATATTCGTCCGACGGATCGTGTCGGGGATTTAATAGCACCTGAGTTAGCGCTCTATACTCAACCTGAGGTGCGTGTTAGTCAGCTGGTGAAGTTGGTGCCAGCCTCACGCACCAGGCCTCCTGTGCACATCCCTAGCCTTGCACGTCCTGTGCCTACACTGCTCTCAAGATCTCCAGTACGTCTTCACGGTCTAGCCCATCCTGTGCCACCTCCACACACCAGTCCTCCGGTAGCAGCTCCCCGCACCAGGCTTCCTGTGCGTGTCTTCGCGCCAGTACCACCAGTTCCAGCACCACGCACAAGGCCTCCAGTGCGCCTCGCCTGTTCAGCACAGCCAGTGCTTTTCTCCCCTCCTGTGCTATCGGAGTCTCCAGCCTGTTTAGCGCAGCCAGAGCCTTTCTCCTCTCCTGCGCTGCCGGAGTCTCCTGTCTGTCCAGCGCCACCAGTGCTCCCAGTCGGCCCAGCGCGTCCAGTGCGCCTCGCCTGTTCAGCGCAGCCAGAGCCTTTCTCCTCTCCTGCACTGTTGGAGTCTCCCGCCTGTTCAGCGCAGCCAGAGCCTTTCTCCTCTCCTGCGCTGCCGGAGTCTCCTGTCTGCCCAGCGCCGCCAGTGCTCCCAGTCGGCCCAGCGCGTCCAGTGCGCCTCGCCTGTTCAGCACAGCCAGTGCTTTTCTCCCCTCCTGTGCTATCGGAGTCTCCAGCCTGTTTAGCGCAGCCAGAGCCTTTCTCCTCTCCTGCGCTGCCGGAGTCTCCTGTCTGTCCAGCGCCACCAGTGCTCCCATTCGGCCCAGCGTCCAGTGCGCCTCGCATGTTTAGCGCAGCCAGAGCTTTTCTCCTCTCCTGCGCTGTTGGAGTCTCCCGCCTGTTCAGCGCAGCCAGAGCCTTTCTCCTCTCCTGCGCTGCCGGAGTCTCCTGTCTGCCCAGCGCCGCCAGTCGGCCCAGCGTCACCAGTCTGCCAGGATCCACCAGAAGTGCCAGTCTGCCAGGATCCGCCAGAAGTGCCAGTCTGACAAGATCTTCTAGATCGGCCAGACAACCTGAATCATCCAGGTCCACCAGCCAGCCAGGATTTACCGGAGCCTACTACCTGCCTGAGCTTCCTCTCAGTACTGAGCTTCCTTTCAGTACTAGGCTTCCTCTCTGTACTTTGCTCCCTCTCAGTACTGAGCTTCCTCTCAGTACTAGGCTTCCTCTCTGTACTGGGCTCCCTCTCAGTACCGGGCTTCCCCTCAGTACCGGGCTGCTTCGGTCCCGGGCTGCTCCTCTGTCCCGGGCTGCTCCTCTGTCCCGGGCTGCCCCTCTGTCCTGAGATGCCCCTCTGTCCTGAGTTGCCCCTCTGTCCTGAGTTGCCCCTCTGTCCTGAGTTGCCCCTCTGTCCCGAGCTGCCCCTCTGTCCCGAGCTGCCCCTCTGTCCCGAGCTGCCCCTCGGTCCCGAGCTGCCCCTCGGTCCCGAGCTGCCCCTCAGTTATGTGGGGATCAGGGTGAGGACTATTAGGCCATGGTCGGCAGAGAAGGTGGATTATCCTAGGACGCGAAGGGGAGGAACTAGGACATTTATGGAGTGGGGTCCACGTCCCGAGCCAGAACCGCCACCATGGACAGACGCCCACCGGACCCTCCCTATGCTCTTGAGGTGCGTCCCGGAGTCCGCACCTTAGGGGGGGTTCTGTCACGCCTTGGTCATTGTATATTGTGTTTTTGTTATATGTTTGGGTAGGCCAGGGTGTGACATGGGTTTATATGTTGTATTTCGTATTGGGGTTTGTATTAATTGGGAGTGTGTATTATTAGGGGTGTGTCTAGTTAGGCTTGGCTGCCTGAGGCGATTCCTAATTGGAGTCAGGTGATTCTAGTTGTCTTGGATTGGGAACCGTATTTAGGTAGCCTGAGTGCGCGTTGTATTTCGTGGGTGATTATACCTGTCTCTGTGTTAGTCACCAGATAGGCTGTAATTAGTTTCACTCGTTTGTTGTTTTTGTATTTTCAGTTATTTCATGTACATCATTTTCTTCATTATAAGTCATGAGTAACCTACACGCTGCATTTCGGTCTGACTCTCTTCAAACAACAGACGAACTTCGTTACAGAATCACCCACCACCATTCACAGACCGAGCAGCGTGTGAACTGGCAGGATCTAAAGGAGGACGTTATGGACGGCAGAAGCAGGGATTATACGACGTGGGAAGAAATCGACAGGTGGGCGGCCGACCCAGAGCGAGTGCAGGAGCCCGCCTGGGATTCCCTACAGCAATGCGAAGAGGAGCAGCAATATGAGGACTTCTGGTCTTGGGAGATGATATTAGATGGAAAAGGACCCTGGGCGCAGCCGGGAGAATATCGCCTTCCCAAGGAGGAAATAGAAGCAGCTAAAGCGGAGAGGCACAAGTATGAGGAGGCAGCACGGCGACGCGGTTGGAAACCGGAAAGTCACCCCAAAAAATGTATTGGGGGGGGCTTAGGGAGAGTATGGCTGAGTCAGGAGATAAACCTGAGCCAACTCTCCTTGTTCATCGTGAGGAGCCAAGGAGGAGACCTGAACCAGAGCCAGTGTTAGAGGTGTGCGAAGCAGAGACTGTGAAGGAGTTAATGGGGAAAGTGGAGTGGAGAGTAATGAGGGAGTTGCTAGCTTGGTGCTATAGATATAATATTCGTCCGACGGATCGTGTCGGGGATTTGATAGCACCTGAGTTAGCGCTCTATACTCAACCTGAGGTGCGTGTTAGTCAGCTGGTGAAGTTGGTGCCAGCCTCACGCACCAGGCCTCCTGTGCACATCCCTAGCCTTGCACGTCCTGTGCCTACACTGCTCTCAAGATCTCCAGTACGTCTTCACGGTCTAGCCCATCCTGTGCCACCTCCACACACCAGTCCTCCGGTAGCAGCTCCCCGCACCAGGCTTCCTGTGCGTGTCCTCGCGCCAGTACCACCAGTTCCAGCACCACGCACAAGGCCTCCAGTGCGCCTCGCCTGTTCAGCACAGCCAGTGCTTTTCTCCCCTCCTGTGCTATCGGAGTCTCCAGCCTGTTTAGCGCAGCCAGAGCCTTTCTCCTCTCCTGCGCTGCCGGAGTCTCCTGTCTGTCCAGCGCCACCAGTGCTCCCAGTCGGCCCAGCGCGTCCAGTGCGCCTCGCCTGTTCAGCGCAGCCAGAGCCTTTCTCCTCTCCTGCACTGTTGGAGTCTCCCGCCTGTTCAGCGCAGCCAGAGCCTTTCTCCTCTCCTGCGCTGCCGGAGTCTCCTGTCTGCCCAGCGCCGCCAGTGCTCCCAGTCGGCCCAGCGCGTCCAGTGCGCCTCGCCTGTTCAGCACAGCCAGTGCTTTTCTCCCCTCCTGTGCTATCGGAGTCTCCAGCCTGTTTAGCGCAGCCAGAGCCTTTCTCCTCTCCTGCGCTGCCGGAGTCTCCTGTCTGTCCAGCGCCACCAGTGCTCCCATTCGGCCCAGCGCGTCCAGTGCGCCTCGCATGTTTAGCGCAGCCAGAGCTTTTCTCCTCTCCTGCGCTGTTGGAGTCTCCCGCCTGTTCAGCGCAGCCAGAGCCTTTCTCCTCTCCTGCGCTGCCGGAGTCTCCTGTCTGCCCAGCGCCGCCAGTCGGCCCAGCGTCACCAGTCTGCCAGGATCCACCAGAAGTGCCAGTCTGCCAGGATCCGCCAGAAGTGCCAGTCTGACAAGATCTTCTAGATCGGCCAGACAACCTGAATCATCCAGGTCCACCAGCCAGCCAGGATTTACCGGAGCCTACTACCTGCCTGAGCTTCCTCTCAGTACTGAGCTTCCTTTCAGTACTAGGCTTCCTCTCTGTACTTTGCTCCCTCTCAGTACTGAGCTTCCTCTCAGTACTAGGCTTCCTCTCTGTACTGGGCTCCCTCTCAGTACCGGGCTTCCCCTCAGTACCGGGCTGCTTCGGTCCCGGGCTGCTCCTCTGTCCCGGGCTGCTCCTCTGTCCCGGGCTGCCCCTCTGTCCTGAGATGCCCCTCTGTCCTGAGTTGCCCCTCTGTCCTGAGTTGCCCCTCTGTCCTGAGTTGCCCCTCTGTCCCGAGCTGCCCCTCTGTCCCGAGCTGCCCCTCTGTCCCGAGCTGCCCCTCGGTCCCGAGCTGCCCCTCGGTCCCAAGCTGCCCCTCAGTTATGTGGGGATCAGGGTGAGGACTATTAGGCCATGGTCGGCAGAGAAGGTGGATTATCCTAGGACGCGAAGGGGAGGAACTAGGACATTTATGGAGTGGGGTCCACGTCCCGAGCCAGAACCGCCACCATGGACAGACGCCCACCCGGACCCTCCCTATGCTCTTGAGGTGCGTCCCGGAGTCCGCACCTTAGGGGGGGGGTTCTGTCACGCCTTGGTCATTGTATATTGTGTTTTTGTTATATGTTTGGGTAGGCCAGGGTGTGACATGGGTTTATATGTTGTATTTCGTATTGGGGTTTGTATTAATTGGGAGTGTGTATTATTAGGGGTGTGTCTAGTTAGGCTTGGCTGCCTGAGGCGATTCCTAATTGGAGTCAGGTGATTCTAGTTGTCTTGGATTGGGAACCGTATTTAGGTAGCCTGAGTGCGCGTTGTATTTTGTGGGTGATTATACCTGTCTCTGTGTTAGTCACCAGATAGGCTGTAATTAGTTTCACTCGTTTGTTGTTTTTGTATTTTCAGTTATTTCATGTACATCATTTTCTTCATTATAAGTCATGAGTAACCTACACGCTGCATTTCGGTCTGACTCTCTTCAAACAACAGACGAACTTCGTTACAGGCAAGCTAGCTAGCTAAATTTCCATGAATGTTTCATACGTTTCGATCTGTCCCCAAATTAATATATTTGGTTCAGAGTTTGTTTTGTTATTTCAACCTGCGGCCCGAAACAAATAACTTTCTTCTGAAACTCGTCAGTCTATTCTTGTTCTGAGAAATGAAGGCTATTCCATGCGAGAAATTGCCAAGAAACTGAAGATCTTGTAAAATGCTGTGTAGTACTCCCTTCACAGAACAGCGCAAACTGGCTCTAACCAGAATAGAAAGAGGACTGGGAGGCCCCGGTGCACAACTGAGGACAAGTATGTTAGAGTGTCTAGAGTGTCTAGTTTGAGAAACAGATGCCTCACAAGTCCTCAACTGGCAGTTTCATTAAATAGTACCCGCAAAATACCAGACTCAACGTCAACAGTGAAGATGGGACTCCGGGATGGTGGCAGAAGGGTAGAGGAGAGAGGAGCCTGGAGAGGAGGAATAAGGAAGGGAGAGGTGGGGTAGATTGGTGTAGAGAGGGAGGTGGCAAGGAAGGGTAGGTGGAGGGTGGTGATTGACGGGCCTTTGTGGGTCAAATCTGCAGTAAAACTGGTTTAGTTTATTCAGCAGTGAGGGGTCGTCTACCATCGGGGAGCTTTATGTTCATAGTTAGTAATGGTTTTCATTCCTTTCTAGACATACGATCAGTCATTGCTGGAGAACTGTTGCTCCGGCCTGACTTTGTACTGCTGTTTGGCTGCCTTAATTCCAGATTGTAGCTTTTTCTTGGTCTCTATAGAGGTCCCCGGTCTTGCTCTTGTGGTCTTCCTATTTGGCAGAGCAGAGAGCCCGGTGGACTTCCTCTTTGCCACTGCGGAAAGCCCTAAGCTCTCCTGTGAACAATGGCTTGTCATTGCTATGTGAAAGAAAGTCTTTGATGGTATGCAGTTCTCCTTACATACACTGATGTAGGATGTGACCTTGCCTGTGTAGTCGTGTATTTTGGCATTGTTGTCCTTGAATAGGTTCTAATCTGTGGTGTCTAGGCAGTCCTTTAACTTATCAGTCCATTTTATTGCGGTAAACATGGTCCATAATTTTTTCTTGCCTTGTTGAACATTTTACTGATTGTTTGTATCTGGGAAGTTCCTGTTATAGGCATTTCCTTTCCACCTCTGTGTTCTGATCTGCCAGTAGTTGTTGCACTGTGTGCACACAGGCGCACGGCGTGATATAGACTCTGGCCAGAATGACTGAGGCAAATTCACAGGGTGAATCAAAAGGTTTGCAGTGGATGAAAATAGATTCCAGATCTGGAGAGCATGACTTAGACAGAATTGTGACATCATTGCACCATCCTTGGTTGACGTAGAAATACACCGCCTCCTTCAGATTTATGGCCTGGTACAGCTGGAAGTCGGCAAGATCCACAATATCAGATTAAACTAAATGTACAGCTGCCCCAAAACGTACAGCTGCCCCTTTAAGGGCCAGAGGTTACTGTGGTAATAGGGCCAATCGAGTCGTGTCAAGTGTTTGTAAGATTTGGGATCTGACTAGTAGTAGATGGTGTGTCTTCACTATCAGTTGAAGCAGCAGACTCAAACTAACATTGAAAATCAACTGAGCTTGTGAACAAAACATTGCCAAGAAGCACGAGGACAAAGTCACACATTGTAGACTTTCAAGTAAATTAGACCCAACTTTTATGCATCCAAAAATAAATCTCAGTACTTCACTCTGCCAGGCATTGAGGCTGCGTGAGTGACTTTGTGCAATTAGCAGCTATGAAACCAAACAGCAGAAATAGCTTGAAAACATCTACTGCAGCATTTTTCTGTTATAAATCACATATGTGCTCTATTTAACTTTGCACTATTTTTCTTGGTAAATGTGACTGACCACCTCAATTCAGTCTTATGTAGCAAAATTTGAAATGGTGTTTTTTACATTGGATAAAAGTAGAGACTCAGAGCTAGAAAATTGTATATCATACACTGCGGTTGAGGAACAATGGGAAAGTAATTATTCTTTTGAGAAAATGGCCCTTGAATAATTGGTACACCTACTGGAGAGCTCTTCTTTGTCTACACCCATTCAGCATAATTTACACCCTCTTAAGCCTTAGCCCAACCCATCTCTTTAAGGATTCACATGTGAGGCGTTGTGGTAATCACACGCTATATCAAATAAAATATATGTTTATTTGTCACATGCACAGGATACAGAAGATATATTTTATAAATATTTTATAATTATTAGATGTCTCTTAACTGACACACTTGTCTAAATTAATTGGTCATGTGACGGAAATGCATCAACCACCCTCCAGCCACATTTATCTAAATGGATGGGTTGCTTCTGTATAGACATTTACACATACAAGAGATGGCCGTAATCCCCCCCAGACACACCTGGCTAATTTGATGGGCCATGTAATAATCTGTCTGAAGTGGAGTCTTTTGTTTATGTACATGTAGCTAGAGTAGCTACCAAACCAATGAACCGGCATAATCCCAACTCATACTACTACCAATACAAACATTGTCCTAGTGTCACGCCTTGGTCATTGTATTTTGTGTTTTTGTTATATGTTTGGGTAGGCCAGGGTGTGACATGGGTTTATATGTTGTGTTTCGTATTGAGGTTTGTATTATTTGGGATCGCGGCTGATTAGGGGTGTGGTATAGGCTTGGCTGCCTGAGGCGATTCTCAATTAGAGTCAGGTGCTTTTCGTTGTCTCTGATTGGGAACCGTATTTAGGTAGCCTGAGTTCGCTTTGTATTTTGTGGGTGTTTGTACCTGTCTCTGTGTTGTAGTCACCAGATAGGCTGTAATTAGTTTCACGTTCCGTTCTGTTGTTTTTGTATTTAGTTTCAGTTATTTCATGTACCGCGATACTTTCATTAAAGTCATGAGTAACCTACACGCTGCATTTCGGTCTGACTCTCTTCTTTCAACAGACGAATGCCGTTACACCTAGCTGTAGTATAAATCTGCAGGTAGCTAAAGCTAACAAACTAGATTCAATGTTAGCTAGCTAACATTAGCCTATAACTTGCAATGCAAATACATTTTTGATTAGAATAATGTCACGACCTCCGCTGAAGTCGGCGGTCGACGTCACCGGCCTTCTAGCCACCGCCGATCCACTTTTCATTTTCCATTTGATTTTGTTGTACACACCTGATTTCAATCCCACAATTACTTGTTCATTATTTAACCCTCTGTTCCCACATATTGTTTTGTGAGTGAATGTTTATTGTATTTTCGGTCTGTCTTAGTGTGCGTGTATTTGTTACTTTGTATATTTGACATTTTGAGTAAAAGTACATTGATTAGTCATATCTGCTGTCCTGAGCCTGACTCCCTACACCAGCTACACATAGGACCCGTTATAAAATATTACTACACAGATCATACACGTAACGTTAGCTAGCTAGTCAGCAAGCTAATGTTTGCTAGCTAACTAACAGTACGCTTTAACTTGCAATAAAAAGGACTTTCTGACAAAATTAGAAACTTATATCTGAAAATGTAGCTAGGCTCTTATCTGTATACATGAATGAACGCTTCACGGCAGACTGGAACCATTTAACTCAGTTTTGTTTGTAGCTACGTCTTGTTTGGCCAGCGTTGTGACACTCCTGTTCACACTGACCGTGGCTTGTGCAGAAAGTAGCCCATCACTTTTTCCAACTGATCTGTCGATAGCGCCTGCTAAATTCAGGGCATTCATGTTGTTGAGGAAAGTAGCAAAACTTTTGTAGTTCTCGATGGCTAATGTTATATCTTTCAAAAACAATGTTGTAGAAAGGACTGTCAACACACACTGAACAGCTCACGTTACCGACAGAAGCATGCTACATGGCAGACCAATCCAAACTCATCTCCAGGCATGTCCTGCCCATCCATTATCTCAGCCAATCATGGCTAGTGGGAAGTTTCCTGTCTTTTCCCCAGGCTAACCAGTGGAAAATTGTATTCGTATTTATGGATGGAATACAAGTTTGTTATGAAGGCACATTAAAAGTTCACATGTTTCAGAAGGCATTTCTTGAGGGATTTTTTTACGTTCAAATCCCTCTCCTGTGAAGTAGTGACGTGCGACATACGCCTAGTTTCCTGGAACGAGTCACAAATGTGAATGTAAAGCTTGCAATGTACAGCTCTGCAAATTGACCAAACACCAAAGTGGCTGTTGAAGTAGACATTCTTACCCACCAATGCCTGGTGTTAATTTTATGCCATATGTAACAGTATAACTTTAGACCGTCGCCTCGTCCATACCCGGGCGCGAACCAGGGACCCTCTGCACACATCAACAACAGTCACCCACGAAGCATCGTTACCCATCGCTCCACAAAAGCCACGGCCCTTGCAGAGCAAGGGGAACTACTACTTCAAGGTCTCACAGCAAGTGAAGTCACCGATTGAAACGCTATTTAGCACGCACCACCGCTAACTAAGCTAGCCGTTTCACATTCGTTACACATAGATACTGCTTCTTTGTTTTTCATTTAAATCATTAAACATTTGAGTGGAGAGTGGTGACAGAGCCTATGTGTACACTAAGGGCAACAGAGTATTGCTCATGTGGCTGGAATGGAAACAGTGATGAACATACAATAGTGCAATGGCTCCTGGGTTGCTCCAGCAATGTGATTTGTTGCCCATTGTTCTTCAGGCTCAGTAAAGTGTGACTTGTGGAAGGATCCGGCCTGGGTGGAAACCCCAGCATCTCTTTCTGAACCAGTCACGGCCTACTGGACCAGTCTGACCAGTGAGTCAGTCACACAACAATCCATTGTAGGCAGACAAACAATGGAAAGAACAAAAATCACAGGCACAAACGACAGGACTGAAAAGCTCTTGTTCCCCCTATTGCTTTTCATTCTCATCCACACTCTCCTGTATGAATCACAACCTCTCTCTCTCTCTTGCTCTCTTTTTCTCTCTTTGGAATAGGATCCATGAAGGAAAGCCCATTTGTTTTACATTGCACATCCAGAGTATAAGTCGGCTGGAACTAACCCCTCATGCTTAGAAGAGGATGTTTGGTATGACATGATGGCTCAAACAGACCTTACTGTTCACGTGCGGATGACCAATTTACAATCATCCAGTAGGCTTTAGGGATGAATCCCATCAATTGTTATGCTTACAAGGTTGGCTGCTCTGTCCTTGTCTAACAACCTCCACTTCAATTAGCTATTATCATTTCCACATTTCCTTTCACATCCAATTTGCATAAAAGGTATCATATAAAAACATTTTCCTCCAAAAGTTTGATGACTTGCATGCCTTCAGAAAATGTGAAATGCAGGACGGAAATATAATTCTTTAGAAAAAGCAAATAGGAGAAATGCCACAACGTCTCCATTCTACTCTCTGCTGAAAGGGAAATTAGTGTTCCACTGAGGACATAACTCTGAAAGAGCAGTGATTACCACAGGATATAGATGAGAAAAAGTAATCAAGTGATGCCTGTAAAAGTTCACAGTGCAACATGTCTCCTCTGGAGAGACAAAATCACTGACTGCACACTATCACAGATAATTACATCAATCTGTCAGACATGAGTTCATTAGTTCCCCCGCCTTTCCATGTGAACAAGACTAGCTGCTCCAAGCTGATGGATCTATGGTTTACTATACAGGCAAGACAAAGTATGAGAGGTGCTGATGGATAGGACAGTATTAGCAGCAGGGTCTTTCAGAGGGAGGTAGAGTGAAGCAGAACTCTCTTCTCCAACCCTCTTCATCACACACACACACACACACACACACACACACACACACACACACACACACACACACACACACACACACACACACACACACACACACACACACACACACACACACACACACACACACACACACACACACACACACACACACACACACACACACACACACACACACACACACACACACACACACACACACACACACACACATAAAGAGAGATGTAGAGAGCCTGGAGGGAGGGCAGATGCAATCAAGCATGGGGAAACTCACTGGGGAACCCTCTCCCCTGCTCTGCCCTGCTCCTTTTGTTTTATCATGGCTCAGTAATGAGAGAGAAAACATAATGCATGTCCCTGGAGTCCTGAATGGCACTTTTATCAGTGAGTCATGTTCAGCAATGATCAACCTCTCTGATCAACCTGGCCAGTACCCAGGGGTCCACACGAGATGGTCACTGTTGACATTCACTCCCCATTGACCTACTGTAGGACCCCTAACCATTGCACCAACTGAGCCCCTTTCATATTGACTGCATAATGTCGCTAGCTGTTTTTTAACATACAGTCTATGATTCCCCAATACTACTGTCCAGTTGTATGTGGGTCACTAGTTCAACAGAGAATAATGCTTACAGAACATCATTATTCAAACCCAAACGGCTTCAATCCTACATGATTGCTCATCATAAGAGTGGAATCAAAGTCGAATGGGTTCAACATGATCACTGTATTCATCTTCAGAGTGAGTTCTACTATATGTGGACGCAACTGTAATTCACTGCCCCCAGATGTAATCGGGAGTTGCACCCTCAGTGTCACTGACCAGTAGGGGGGAGATGGTCCAGAGAGACCATCCTTACCTCCTGGGGTCGGCTCCTTTAAACCTGCACGCTGTGCATTCTACTGGGCGTGTCATCTCCTCTAGTAAAGGTCACAGGCGACCATGATGGATGGCTGCTGCCGAAGGTTTCATTTAAAATAAAGAGCAATAAACAGGGGGCTGGTGCTGGTGGCGTGATGAAGGACCCATTAGTTAAGCAAAAGTTGCAAGCCCCTCCCTTGACAGGGGCTGTCACAGCGGGATCACACGCAGCGACATTGGACAGCGGGCCGGGCACAGTGAGGGACAGGCATGGACACGTCAGTACCAGATGTCTCGGTCTCGCAGGGCCAGGGGCTTATAGTGGGCCCCTTGTTTATCAGCCGTGTCACCGCTGTAGTTTTAAGTGCACGGCCAGAGGGGGGAGATAAGAATGTCATCCAGAGGGACAGTCTCCAGGAAGGCTGCTCTGACAGTGTTGTTAACACTCACCCCACTGAGAGCCCCAAAATGGCCTTTTGGCTACACTGGAGGCATTGTGTACACACTACCTTGGGAGTGCCCCCGTGGTGTACCTGAATGATTGTACAAGGAAGTCTCTCTCTCCCTCTTTCTAGACCTACCTGCATTATCTTCACAGTACAGCACTATGTAAGTGGTTATAGTACACACAGAAGAGCAAAGTAAATTCCAAACAAGAGCTTGTGGCATGTCGCCAAAGATAGACATGACCCTTGACAATGGATGAAAAAAGCCATTAGGAAAATACACATGAGTAATTAACTACACCACCAAAAGATCCACACTAATAACATTTAATAGGTGGACTGGGCCCAAATTGTGACAGCGTGATCTATTTGGAATAACACTACTAATAGCCATCGTCAAATGAGATTTCAGTTTTCAGAAGCGCTCATTACTGTGGAAACCAATTTATTTAGAGTCACCTCTTAACTGCAGTGTTTGGCAAAGACACATGGCCAAAGAAAAGATGAGGGAGGTCTGCCTCCATTAGCTATGTTGATCAAGCAGTGACGGAGGCGGCTGAGGTCTGCTTTCAATTTAGAATACAGAAGCTAATGGCATAAGATGTCCAATGAGGTGCTGATGAATGGGCCAGATGGGAGACTTTAGACACCAGGCCAAATTAAAATAACATTTTGGTGCTGATGGTTGAGGAAACAGACTAAAATGATAGACAAGGGCTCTAATGCAGACTTAAAGGATTTGTCATTTGAGTCAATGAGACGCATCAGTTAACACAGCTCAAAATAAATATTATGCGTCTCATAATATCGCTGGCCTCATGATATTTCCAGCACAACAGCACCACCCTCAACCGCAAGGCTCTCCAGAGGGTAGTGAGGTCTGCACAACGCATCACCGGGGGCAAACTACCTGTCCTCCAAGACACCTACAGCACCCAATGTCACAGGAAGGTCAAAAAGATCATCAAGGACAACAACCACCCGAGCCACTGCCTGTTCACCACGCTACCATCCAGAAGGTGAGGTCAGCGCAGGTGTATCAAAGCTGGGACCGAGAGACTGAAAAACAGCTTCTATCTCAAGGCCATTAGACTGCTAAACAGCAATCATTAACTCAGGGAAGCTGCTGCCTACATAGACTCATATCACTGGCCACTTTAATAAATGGATCACTAGTCACTTTATACAATACACTCTAAATAATGCCTCTTTAATAATGTTAACATATCTTACATTACTCATTTCATATGTACACTACCGTAAAATAACATCAAATTGATCAGAAATACAGTGTAGACATTGTTAATGTTTCAAATGACTATTGTAGCTGGAAACGGCAGATTTTTTATGCAATGTCTACATAGGCGTACAGAGGCCCACTCTCAGCAACCACCACTCCTGTGTTTCAATGGTATGTTGTGTTAGTAAATCCAAGTTTATAATTTTAAAATCAATTTTTTAATTGATCATTAAGAAACCCTTTTGCAATTATGGTAGCACAGCTGAAAACTGTTGTTCTGATTAAAGAAGAAATAAAACTGGCCTTCTTTAGACTAGTTGAGTATCTGGCGCATCAGCATTTGTGGGCTCGATTACAGGCTCAAAATGGCCCGAAACAAAGAACTTTCTTCTGAAACTCGTCAGTCTATTCTTGTTCTGAGAAATGAAGGCTATTCCATGCGAGAAATTGCCAAGAAACTGAACGCTGTGTACTACTCCCTTCACAGAACAGCGCAAACTGGCTCTAACCAGAATAGAAAGAGGAGTGGGAGGCCCCGGTGCACAACTGAGTAAGAGGACAAATACATTGTGTCTAGTGTCTAGTTTGAGAAACCGACGCTTCACAAGTCCTCAACTGGCATCTTCATTAAATAGTACCCACAAAACACCAGTCTCAATGTCTACAGTGAAGTGGGGACTCAGGGATACTCGCCTTCTAGGCAGAGTTCCTCTGTCCAGTGTCTGTGTTCTTTTATCCATCTTAATCTTTTATTTTTATTAGCCAGTCTGAGATATGGCTTTTCTTTGCAACTCTGCCTAGAAGGCCAGCATCCCGGAGTCGCCTGTTGATGTTGAGACTGGTGTTTTGCAGGTACCATTTAATAAAGCTGCCAGACTTGTCCCGAAGCCACTCCTGCATTGTATTGGCTGTGTGCTTAGGGTAGTTGTCCTGTTAGAAGGTGAACCTTTGCCCCAGTCTGAGGTCCAGAGCGCTCTGGAGCAGATTTTCATGAAGGATCTCTCAGGACTTTGCTCCGTTCATCATTCTCTCGATCCTGACTAGTCTCCCAGTCCCGGCCACTAAAAAAACATCCCTGCACCATGCTACACCGTAGGGATGGTATTGGCCAGGTGATGAGCGGTGTTTGGTTTCCTCCAAACTTGATGTTTGGCATTCAGGCCAAAGAGTTCCATCAGACCAGAGAATCTTGTTTCTCATGGTCTGAGAGTACTTTAGGTGCCTTTTGGCAAACTCCAAGCGGGCTGTCATGTGCCATTTACTGAGGGGTGGCTTCTGTTTGGCCACTATAACATAAAGGTCTGATTTGTGTAGTGCTGCAGAGATGGTTGTCCTTCTGAAAGGTTCTCCCATCTCCACAGAGGAAGTCTGGAGCTCTGTCAGCGTGACCATCGGGTTCTTGGTCACCTCCATGCCCAAGGCCCTTCTCTCTCGATTGCTCAGTTTGGCTAGGTGGCCAGCTCTAGGAAGAGTCTTGATTGTTCCAAACTTCTTCCATTTAAGAATGATGGAGGCCACTGTGTTCTTGGGGATCTTTTTAATGCTGCTTTTGGTACCCTTCCCCAGATCTGTGCCTCGACAGCTCTTTGGACAATTCCTTCGACATCATGGCTTGGTTTTTGCTCTTACATGTATTGTCAACTGCAGGTGTGTGCCTTTCAAAATCAGGTCCAATCAATTGAATTTACCACAGGTGGACCCCAATCAAGTTGTAGAAACATCTCAAGGATGGTCAATGGAAACAGGATGCACCGAAGCTCAATTTCGAGTCTCAGCAAAGGGTCTGAATACTTGTGTAAATAAGGTATCTGTTTTTTATTTGTAATAAATTTGCAAAGATTTTTTTTAAACTGTTTTTCTCAATAACATAACAAAATGTGGAAGGGAAGGGGTCTGAATACTTTACGAATGCACTGTATGTATGGAACATGTACGTAGAGGTTAACATCTTTGCTTATTTATATTCTTCATAATTTGAAGATTCAACAGTAAAAAACAAGGAAATAAATTAAACTATTCATGTTGGGAAAACCATAATTAGATTGCTACACGATGAGTATACAATCAGCAACAAACTTATTCAAATGAGCCAAAGATACTTAAAAATGTGCTTTGAGACAATGGCAGAATAATCAAAACAAGCCAAATATCAAGGTCAATTTCACTTACATATATTTAAATCGTTTGTCGAGCAAGAAAGCAAACCAATTGAAAACATTTTTCTGGACAAGTTATGCAACTGCAGCAAGGTGGCAAATAGTCATATGCATTTCAGCCTTGGACGGGAAAAATCAGCGAGGAGGCTGATGAAGAGCATAGGGAACAGAGCTAAGAGATTAGCAGAGCAGGGACGTATAGAGTCCTTGAAATGTAAACACTGTGGGAGCTGCTGCCATTGTGTCCAGTAGATTGTCTCGTGGGACCAGCGGCCAAGGCTATAGCAGATGATACATAAGAGTCAAGTTTATCAATTTGATGGTGAATACCTAGGCATCGTATAATTTATTGTTAAAATCAAATCAAACTGTATTTGTCACATGTGCAGAATACAACAAGGGTAGACTTTACCGTGAAATGCTTACTTTACAAGCCCTTAACCAACAGTGCAGTTCAAGAAGAGTAAAGAAAATATTTGCCAAGTAGACAAAAATAAAAAGTAAGAATAAAAAGTAAGAATAACAATATGAATAACAATAACGAGGCTATATACTGGGGGCACCGGTACCGAGTCAGTGTGCGGGGGTACAGGCTAGTTGAGGTCATTTGTACATGTAGGTGGGGGTGAAGTGACTATGTATAGATAATAAACAGTGTACAAAAGGGGGAGGGGTCAAGGTAAATTGCCCGGTTGTGATTTTATTAACTGTTCAGCAGTCTTAAGGCTTGGGAGTAGAAGCTGATGAGGAGCCTTTTGGTCCGGTACCGCTTGAAGTGCGGTAACACAGACAACAGTCTAACTTGGGTGACTGGAGTCTCTGACAATTTTATGGGCTTTCTTCTGACACCGCCTTCTGACACCGAACAGCTAGTGCTCTCGTGCATGCTTCAGTGTTACTTGCCTCGAAGCGAGCAGAAAAGGCATTTAGCTCGTCTGGTAGGCTCGTGTCAGTAGATAGTGTGGTCTACAGCTTATCATAAGGTACTCTACCTCTGGAGATCAATACCTTGAGACTTCTTTAATATTAGACATCGCACACCAACAGTTATTGATAAATAGACACACACCCCCACACCTCATCTTACCAGAGGTAGCGTCTCTGTTCTGCCGGTGCATGGAATATCCCGCCAGCTCTATATTGTCTGTGTCATCATTCAGCCAGGTCTCGGTGAAACATAAAAGGTTACAGTTTTTGATATCCTGTTGGTAGGATAATCGCAATCATAGGTCATCGATTTTATTTTCCAATGATTGCACGTTAGCAAGAAGAATGGATGGCAGTGGGAGTTTACCTGCTCGCCTACGGATTCTCAGAAGGCTGCCCAATCTGCTTCCCCTTTTCCTGTGTCTTTTCTTCATGCAAAAGGCGTGGATCTGGGCCTGTTCCAGTGATAGCAGGATATCCTTCTCATCGGACTCATTAAAGGAAAAAGTTTCTTCCAGTCCGCGGTGAGTAATCGCTGTTCTCATGTCCAGAAGTTATTTACGGTCAGAAGAGACGATAGCAGCAACATTATGTACACAATAAGTAAAAAAATAAGTTACACAAAACGCAAAAAAATATTAAAAAATAGCACAATTGGTTGGGAGAATGTAAAACGTCAGCCATGTTCTTCGGCGACATCTAGTAAAGAGAGATTGGTTAGTAATTTATGGTTGGAAAGTTACTATAACTCCAGTAAAAGATCTGTCTGTCCACACTTTGCATATTGCAAACAAAGACTTGTATTGGATATGATATGTTGCTATTTAATTATTTCTAAATATATAAACAAGAATTAAATGAAAGCCACTGGTGGCGGAAATATACCTTAACTGATGTTCACTAGTGAGTTCCAGCCAAAAAAGGTCAATTTGACCTCCAATTATCTGATGGCTTTTGGAGAGTGAACTCTTGCTGCGCACCCACACAGTCAGGACTTTATCAGCTTACCATTCATTTACATGTATAATCATTACAGGCGCTTCAGGAGCCGTTTGCTAAAAAGCTTTATGCAAATTGTAATTAACGGTAATTAAAACCCGGGCTGTTTTTGAATGGGAGCCACGGTGCCGGTGCGTCGTTTACTAAACCAAATTGAATCTAATGAATTTACTGTGGGAAATCAGAAGGGGTCCTGGACTGGGAGTAAGAATGTATCGGCTGACATTAAGATAAGACTAGAGAGCACAGGGTGGTAGAGTCAAAATTTCTCCCAGTTTGAATATTATCCAACTGAAGGTTCTAATCTCTAGTCATCACATTCATATTTGATCACCCAAACTAGCTTAGATTCATGTTCAGTGGAGCACTTCAGGTCATTGGTATAACTTGAGGGAGGAAATAAATGTCATCGAATACTTCAATGGATACAAGATTTTTTGTTGTTGTAAAATAAGCAAATAAGGTCCAGAACACCAGCACTTCTTTAAAACCTTTGTTTCATCTTTGAAAACACACTGATTAATAAATCAAATCCTTATTTACTATGAATATTTCAATATGGAGAGAATAACATCCCATCTGGCTAGCCTTTTGTTAAAGCTACAATATGTAACCTATGACCAAATTCACATAGAAATGTCATTCTCATTGAAAGCAAGTCTTAGAAGCGGTAGATCTCTATGTGCGCTATTTCTATGCTTGTTTTAATTTTTGCATCTTTTACTTTCGGTTTTGTACACCAGCTTCAAACAGTTGAAAATACCATACTTTTGATTATGAAAAATATATTTCACAATGGTTTAGATGGTACAATGATACTCTGCACAATGACTGCTTGTTTTGTCACATAAAATGATATTAAAGCAAACTGTTTGAATTTTTGTAGCCAGAATATGGCGGAGCCTGTTAGTGTCAGACTTTATGCACCGGTACCGCTTACCGTGCGGAAGCATCGAGAACAGTCTATGGCTTGGGTGGCTGGAGTCTTTAACGATTTTCCAGGCCTTCCTTTCACAACCCCTGATATAGAGCCATGCAATCGAGGGCGGTACTGTTGCCATACCAGGCAGTGATGCAGCCAGTCAAGATGCTCTCAATGGTGCAGCTGTAGAACTGTTTGAAGATTTGAGGGCCCATGCCAAACTTTTTCAACCTGTCGCGCCTTCACAACTGTGAGCGTGTGGACCATGTTAAGTCCTTAGTGATTTGGACCCCGAGGAATTTAAAGCTCTCGACCCGATCCAGCCCTATCGATGTGGATGGGGGCTTGCTCGAACAGGGTAAACAGGGAGTACAGGAAGGAACTAAGCACACACCACTGTGGGGCCCCCGTGTTGAGGGTCAGGTGGCGGAGGTGATGTTGCCTACCCTTACTACCTGGGGACGGCCCGCCAGAAAGTCCAGGATCCAGTTTCGGAGGAAGGTGTTCAGTCCCAGGGTCCTAAGCTTGGTGACGAGCTCGGAGGGGACAATGGTGTTGAACGCTGAGCTGTAGTCAATGAAAAGCATTCTCAGTGTGGAGTGCAATTGAAATTGTGTCATCTATGGATCTGTGGGGGCGGTATGCAAATTGGAGTGGGTCTAGGGTGACTGGGATGATAGAGTTGATGTGTGCCATAACCAGCCTTTCAAAGCACTTCATGATTACATATGTGAGTGCTACAGGGTGGTAGTCATTGTGGCATAAAGCCTTAGAGTTCTTGGGAACAGGACTAATTGTAGTCATCTTAAAATGTGGGGATTACAGACTGGGACAAGGAGAGGTTGAAAATTACTGTGAATATGCCTGCCAGCTGACCTGCACATGCTCTGAGAACGTGCCCTGGAATACCGTCCGGCCCGCCAGCCTTGCAAGTGTTGACCTGTTTAAAAACCTTACTCATATCGGCCTTGAACAGCGACATCACCCAGTCCTCTGGTTCGGTGGGGGCCCTCACACACAGTATAGGTTTATTGTAGAAGCGTGCATAAAATGCTTTGAGTTCGTCTGGTATAGAGGCATCGTTGGACAGATGTGTAATACGTAATGAACTGTAGCCCCTGCCACATGCGACAGGGGTCGGTGCCTGTATAATGTTTATTCCTATTCCTTGTCCTTTTGCTCCTGTGTTCTTTTATAGGATGTTAGGCTAACAAAGCGAATGGGAAAGGCCTCTGAACAATGGT
The DNA here is from genome assembly GCF_021184085.1 of Oncorhynchus gorbuscha. Classification (NCBI taxonomy): domain Eukaryota; kingdom Metazoa; phylum Chordata; class Actinopteri; order Salmoniformes; family Salmonidae; genus Oncorhynchus; species Oncorhynchus gorbuscha. The sequence continues at coordinate 71,830,410 of NC_060182.1, read as the reverse complement.
AAAGATTCAACTACCAGGCGGGGAGCTTAGTAAACAGCCTTTAAAAAAGAAACAGCATTCTGCCTTAAAAATTGAAAGACAACCAGTTAAAAGGCTAATAACCGTCGGAGGGATTTCCTTTTACAAATAATAGAGCTCCTAGAGCTGCAGGAGACATTGCCTTTTAAAAATAACATTGAAACAAACAAGAACTGATCCTTGCAAAAGCAAGTGACTGTGGCACATTGCTTACTAATCACAAAGGAATGTATCAGTAAAATCCCACATCCAAAACGTCACCCTGTTTATAACACCAACAATATCCTCACCACCTAATGCCATGCAGGCTGTAATCTGTGCATATTAGAAAGGTATCAAACAGAGATCATCACCACGACTTAATGGAATACTGAGTCTTTTTTTATCTGTCAGTGATGTGCACACCCAGCATACACCAGATTAGATGTCGGGCCAAAGACTTCACTGAGACACTGTGAGAAACTTAAACTATGCAAATCCTGTCTGAAACCCTGGTGCGTAAGTGCTGTGAAATGACATTTCTCTTTTCATGGTAATGTTATTCATGGACCCAGACTTTATTGTATGGAATCAATAGAATTTCACATATGAATGGCAGAATTGGACATAGAGAAGTTCATATATATTGAGAAGAAAATGTTTAATGGTGAGTTCTGTATGAACATGTTTTCACAAATGGATAGAATTCAATATGCTCAACACTGATCCTGGGATCTCCTCATCCTCACCCCAAAACAAGGCTGGGCTATTACCCCCAACGCCACAATTTACTCATTAAAATAGTTGACTGACATGCAGCATGCCTTGGTAGAGTTGTTTTGTAAAGACAAACATCAATGTGCTTTATCTAATGTTGGTACTATTCTTCACATGGCAGGATTACCTTCTTTCCACAGGACCACCCTCCAGTCAGTCACCAGAGAGCATGTCAGCAGCAGTATCTCTGCTCTATCCTGATCTGAACTACAGACACATGGCAGCCAGGAGACAGAACATAATGACTCCCTGTCCTGGCGTGAACTTGGCAGTGTGAGACACCAGAGAGGAACACTGATACTGTACTCCTCTTCATGTGATAAAACATCTCCTCTTTCTTCCCCTTACAGAGATCCCCATTCTGCTGCTCCAGTGTGGGTCAGTCAACTGGGTATGGATATTACCAGCCACTGTGTAGACCCATATGTCTCAACCCATTAAACTGTCACACAGGATTTACTCAAGATTGGGGGAGAGAAAGGCCAAGACATTATCTCCTTCTGCACATGGAGGGAGACAAAGGGATGTAAGAGAGAAAGGAGGATTATCGGTGAAGAAGAAAGGACCCTAAGAGTAAATAATATGCATCGTAGCCTGCAGTAAGTGCTTCTCAATGGCCAAGTCCAAAGCAGGAGGTGAGGATGCTAGAGTGGAATTCAGCTAGAAGGTAGTTGTGGTTTTCAAGAATGGAGGAAGTGGGTTGTTTTTTACACTTGCCATGAAAACACAACTTCTCTCTGAGCCCTGTTGAAAACCATAAGTATAAAATACCTTCAGTAAAATATAGTTATTCATGGAGGCTAAGTTGGGTAAAGAAATTGTATTCTCTTATCCATACAGTTTAAAGTCCCTTTCTACTGAAAACCATAAGCATGAAATACCATGGGTAAAATATATTTATTCATGGAGGCTAAGTTGGGGAAAGAAATAATATTATCTTATCTATACAGAAACATGACTTTAAACTGTATGGATAAGAGAATAGTCTTTAACTACCCAACTCGGCCTCCATGAATAACCACATTTTATTTGGCAGGGCTCAAATCAAATCAAGCTTTATTTGTCACATGCGCCAACTACAACAAATGTAGTCCTTACCATGAAATGCTTACTAACAAGTTCATAACCAACAGTGCAGTTTTGTCGTGCCCTCTTCACAACTGTTGTGGTGTGTTTGGACCATGATAGTTCGTTGAAAGGAACTTGAAACTCTCGACCCGCTCCACTAGAGCCCCATTGATGTTAATGGGGGCTTGTTCAGCCCGCCTTTTCCTGTAGTCTCCGATCAGCTCCTTTGTCTTGCTCACATTGTTGTTGTTGTCCTGGCACAACACTGCCAGTTCTCCGACATCCTCCCTATAGGCTGTCTCATCGTTGTCAGTGATCAGGACTACCACTGTTGTGTTGTCAGCAAACTTAATGATTGTGTTGGAGTCGTGTTTGGCCACGTAGTCTAGGGTGAACAGGGAATACAGGAGGGGACTAAGTACACACCCCTGAGGGGCCCCAGTGTTGAGGATCAGCAGGGCAGACATGTTGTTGCCTACCCTTACCACCTGGGGGCGCCCCGTCAGGAAGTCCAGGATCCAGTTGCAGAGGGAGGTGTTTAGTCCCAGAGTCCTTGGCTTAGGGATGAGCTTTGTCGGCACTATGGTGTTGAATGTTGAGCTGTAGTCAATGAACAGCATTCTCACATAGGTATTTGTTTTGTCCAGGTGGGAAAGGGCAATGTGGAGTGCGATTGAGATTGCATCATCTGTGGATCTGTTGGGGCGGTATGCAAATTGGAGTGGGTCTAGGGTATCTGGGAGGATGCTGTTGATGTGAGTCTTTCAAAGCACTTCATGGCTAACAATGTGAGTGCTATTGGGCGGTAATCATTTAAGCAAAGGGACTATGGCAGTCTGCTTCAAACATGTGGGTATTAGAGACTCATTCAGGGAGAGGTTGAAAGTGTCAGTGAAGACACTTGCCAGTTGGTCCGCGCATGCTTTGAGTACACGTCCCGGTAATCCATCTAGCCCAGCGGCTTTGTGAATGTTGACCTGTTTAAGGACTTGCTCACAAGTCACAAGGCTACCGAGAGCGTTAATCACACAGTCATCCAGAACAGCTGGTGCTCTCGTGCATGCTTCAGTGTTGCTTGCCTCGAAGCGAGCAGAAAAGGCATTTAGCTCATCTGGTAGGCTCGCGTCACTGGGTAGCTCGCGTCTGGGTTTTCCTTTGTAGTCCATAATAGTTTTTAAGCCCTGCCACAAACGACGAGCATCAGAGCTGGCGTGGTAGGATTCAATCTTAATCCTGTATTGACACTTTGCTTGTTTGATGGTTTGTCTGAGGGCATAGCGGGATTTCTTATAAGTGTCCGGATTCGTGTCCTGCTCGTTGAAAGCGGCAGCTCTAGCCTTTAGCTCGATGCTTAAGTTTGCCTGCATTCAAGTCCCTGGCCACTAGGAGCACCACTTCTGGATGAGCATTTTCTTCTTTGCTTATGGCCGTATAGAGTTGGTTGAGTGCAGTCTTAGTGCCAGCATCGGTCTGTGGTTGTAAATAGAGGGCTATGAATAATATAGATGAGAATTCTTGGTAGATAGTGTGGTCTACAGCTTATCATAAGTTACTCTATCTCAGGCAGCAATATCTCGAGACTTCTTTAATATTAGACATCGCGCACCAGCTGTTATAGACAAAAATACACCCCCCTTGTCTTACCAGACTTAGCATCTCTTTTCTGCTGGTGCATGGAAAATCCCGCCGCTCTATATAATCTGTGTCATTGTTCAATTTAATGTCCCATTGGTTGGATAATTGTAATCATAGGTCATCAATTTTATTTTCCAATGATTGCATGTTAGCGGTGGGAGTTTACTCGCTCGCCTGCGGATTCTCAGAAGGCAGCCCGATCTGCGTCCTCTTTTTCTCCGTATTTTCTTCACGCAAATTACGGGGACTTGGGCCTGTTCCCGGGAGAGCAGTATATCCTTCTCGTCGGCCTCGTTAAAAGAAAAACTTCTTCCAGTTCGTGGTGAGTAATCGCTATTCTGATGTCCAGAAGTTATTTCCGGACCTATAAGAGACTGTAGCAACAACATTATGGACACAGTAAGTTACAACCAACGCCAACAAAATAGCACAATTGGTCAGGAGCATGGAAAACATCAGCCATCCTCTTCGGCGCCATCTTAGTCAAAGAGAACGTGTTTTTATGGCAAATTCTGTTTTTTTCAACTCTTCCCTTTGCCTTCATTTTCCATGGGCATGACACATGGTTGTAAACCACCTCCCCCTTTACTTCACTTATTTTTGTTTAATCTGCACCCACACGTGCATGCATAAGTGTGTGTCAGTGAGGGGCTGCCTGTCTCGGTAGAGCAAGGGTAGGAGGCTTAACAATACAATGTGAGGAGATGATGATGTTTTGACAAAGAAGAGATTGGACAGTGGGGGAAGGGTGGCAGCGAGGCACTCACACAGAGCAGCCCCTATCTAAGTGTTAATTGATCTCACACTCTGTCAGTATACTTTCCTCTGAGCCACTCAGCCACCCCATAGATAAGAGATAGATAAGAGATATACTTTATTTATTTGTCCATATTTATTTGTCCATTTGTCCATATGAGATGGACATTCGTCTTATGCTTTTATCCAATCCCCCGATAAACACACAACCAAACACACATTAGGTTGGAGAGGCTGGATTAGAAGGCAGCCATAGTGCAGTGCCCAAAGAGCCGTTTAGGGGGTTAAGTTCCTTGCTCAAGGGAACATTGGTGGTAGGTGACACCTGAGATTTTGATGCCAGCAACCCTCTGGTTTGCCGGCTCACTCCCCACCAGATTCTTTCCTCTCCATCAGTACTGGGATCTGAACGGGTAGCTGGCCTGCTTCTCTGACCTCGAGGTTACCGCTGCCCCATCACCCTGTTCATAAAGAATGGCACCAGAAGGAACGGCATCCATTTATGGGCTCCTGACCAATTGTGCTATTTATTTTGGCACCCTCGATGGAATCAGACTTTCACGCCCTGGCTGGCTCGAGAGATTTCCTTGTCTCGGTTGGCTCGGCGGCTTCCCATCCCACTTCACTCTCCACCGGATCATCGGGATCCCTTGCTGGAGCAGGAGCGACAGGCATCTTGCCTCAGTCGGATTGTCTGGCTTCCATGCCTCAGCCGGCTCGTCGGGCTCCCACGCCCCAACCAGCTTGCCGAGCTCCCATGTCTCGGCCGGTTTCGGGTGGGATGCCGGGTGGCACCCCAGGAGAGGATGTAATATAATAATAATAATATAAATAATATATGCCATTTAGCAGACGCTTTTATCCAAAGCGACTTACAGTCATGTGTGCATACATTCTACGTATGGGTGGTCCCGGGGATCGAACCCACTACCCTGGCGTTACAAGCGCCATGCTCTACCAACTGAGCTACAGAAGGACCACTGGATGTACTGTCACGTCTGCGTGACCCCCCCTCCCCCCCCCCCCCCCCAGCCCCCCCCAGCGCTTGAGGGCACCAGGCCACCCTGCATCACGCACTCCTATCATCCATTATGCACACCTGCCTTCCATCGTCACGTGCATTGGCGATATTGGACTCTCCTGGACTCACTCATCACGTGTTATTACCTCCCCTATATTTGTCAGCTCCACAGTTCTGTTCCTTGCTTCTGCATTCATTTGTTTGTGTTACTGTTTGCTGACGCTGTTTACTGTCTCATTCCATGTCCGTTCTATATTAAATGTTTTACTCTCCGTACCTGCTTCGTCTCTACAGCGTCATCCCATGTGACAATATGTATTCCTAGTCAAGTGAAATCCATAGATTAGGGCCTAATTAATTTATTTGCTATATGAACTGAAACTGTTGTGTTTATATTTTTGTTCATTATATATAGCCTTGTTATTGTTTATATTGTGTTACTATTTCCTTTTTAAATTTAGTAAATATTTATCTTTCTTTTTAACTTTTGGGAATGGTCTCGTAAGTAAGCATTTCACAGTAACGTCTACACCTGTGGTATTCAGCACGTGACCAGTAAAATATTTTTTATTCTCGCTCTCTCTCTAGCCTTCTCTCTCTCTCCAAACTTCTACTTGTCCGTGGAACTCCGAGACGTGATTGTGTCGAGGCACAGATCTGGGGAAGGGTACCAAAACATTTCTGCAGCATTGAAGGTCCCCAAGAACACAGTGGCGTCCATCAGTTTTAAATGGAATTCGTTTGGGCCCACCAAGACTCTTCCTAGAGCTGGCCACCCGACCAAACTGAGCAATCGGGGGAGAAGGGCCTCGGTCAGGGAAGTAACCAAGAACCCAATGGTTACTCTGACAGAGCTCCAGAGTTTCTCTGTGGACATGGAAGAACCTTCCAGAAGGACAACCATCTCTGCAACACTCCACCAATCAGGCCTTTATGGTAGAGTGGACAGACGGAAGCCACTCCTCAGTAAAATGCACGTGACAGCCCGCTTGGAGTTTGCCAAAAGGCACCTAAAGACTCTCAAAAAATGAGAAACAAGATTCTCTGGTCTGATGAAACCAAGATTGAAATCTTTGGCCTAAATGCCAAGCGTCACATCTGGAAAAAACCTTTTACCATCCTTGCACTGAAGCATGGTGGCGGCAGTATCATGCTGTGGGGATGTTTTTCAAATACAGGGACTGTGAGACTAATCATGATCGAGGGAAAGATGAACGGTGCAAAGCACAGAGAGATCCTTCATGAAAACCTGCACCAGAGCGCTGAGGACCTCCGACTAGGGCGAAGGTTCACATTCCAACAGGACAACGACTAGAAGCACACAGGCAAAACAATGCAGGACTGGCTTTGGGACAAGTCTCTGAATGTCCTTTAGTGGCCCAGCCAGAGCTCATACTTGAACCCAATAGAACATCTCTGGAGAGACCTGAAAATAACTGTGCAGCGACACTCCCCATGCAAAGTGACAGAGCTTGAGAGGATAAACAGAGAAGAATGGGAGAAACTCCCCAAATACAGGTGTGCCAGCTCGTAGCATCCGATCCAAGAAGACTCTAGGCTGTATTCATTGCCAAAGGTGCTTCAACAAAGTACTGAGTAAAGGGTTTGAATACTTATGTAAATGTGATCAGTTTTTTTGTTTTAATTCATTTGCAAAAATTTCAAAACCGTTTTTTGCTTTATTATTAGGGGCTATTGTGCGTGGACTGATGAGGGGGGAAAATGATTTAATCCATTTTAGAATAAGGCTGTAACGTAACAAAATGTGGAAAGTCAAGGGGTGTGAATTCTTTCCAAATGCACTGTATGGTATGAACTTGCTTAAAGGTACAGTAGTGTGTGAGAGAGAAAGACCGAGCGAGAGGCAGTTCATTGACGGCCCTGGGGAGTATGTTTCCTGTCAATAAATATAATTTGTCAGACCCCCATCCCATATATTAAATAATTGACAGTATTGATTTGGTGCAAAATCATACACTGAAGTAGACATATGTGGACAGCGCTTTCATTTAATGGTTTGATGATCCATGTCGCCACTTTGTACACAACAACCAGCTATAATGGAAGGCAGATTTTAAATGCATGTTCTCAGAAGTTGAGACATCTGCATGATATTGAAACGAAATGGAGATTGCACAGACAGAGTTATGGGGCATGTACACTGTATCCAAAACAGTGATACTCTGCTGCCCAATGATAGTGTATATTCTGCTCCCTTGGGGTATCAACCAAATGCATTCAGCACACAGCAACTACAACGCAGCATAAAAAATATCACGTCATCCACATATTCTAGTTGTATAATTATCTCTATCAAAATGAATGATTTTTTCTTAGTGTTATTAATGACATTTTCGGGCTTCCTTGACATTTCTAATCAATTACAGATTGTATCCAGGTTATTTAATTCGATTTCATGTTGTAGTGGAGCGGTTTGGGTCCTGGCAGCATTAATCATAGCGTAATGCAGAGCCTCAGAGCCACCCTACCACAGGGGAAGCCTGGTGTCAGCCTCACAGCCAAATCACTCAGACTCTCCTCATGTTCTAGTGGAAAGACCCAGAACATTCCTTTCTTTCTCTGATATGTATGTGTCCGAATATACTGTGTAGGGACGACATGATAAAGCTTATTTTTCTTAGCTGAACAGGATTCTTGTTGTAAATGGTCTGTCTGAAGTTAATTTACATTAATTAATTGAAAGTACTAGAGAGATTCTTGTAAAGTGATTGACTGTAAAGACGAAGACAAAACCCTGACGAAGGTCAATCAGAGAAAGCCTCTGAGTAGACACTCGTGAATGAAGGATGCCATCAGGGATTCTGTCCCACTTTGTTTGCATAGTGTGAATCAATGGAGCAGGTGTGCTATGCCATTACTTCTGTTGTCTCCCACAATCTGTGTGGGCAGATTTCATATCAAAATCATGCAGACAGCACTGCCATCTCTCTCCAGATACCCAAAACACAGCCCATCTGGGGAGGACTGTAGTGTGTAAATACTGTACTGTGCTGTATGTGTGTGGTTTATGAGTTATTGTGCTGGCTACCTCCGCCCTATCTCCTGGCACCTCAGGATAAATGTCTATGTGAGAGGGTTTTTACTATTGGGAATATCAATAGTGTTGAGGAGCATCGTCCCTTTCATGGGCCTGCCGCTGAATTAAAGTCATCGCTCTAATGTTGATGGAGGTCGTTCCTCTTATTCCTGGGAGATGGATGCTGCCGCACGCCAGGTGTTATTTATATCCTACCACCCACCCAGTGTGTGAATGTGGTACAAAGAAGAGACCGCATAGTGTGTAATGGGACTGTACATGAAGCTATAAAATATAGTATTTTCCTCTACGGTGGACCTCCGTGTGTTCAAAGCTGTGATAGAGTGAAGATCTTAAAAAAAAAAAATGGTGTCGTAACTCAGGTGTCTGGAGTTTTGCCAAGATGCTTATCTAACCACAGAACAATTAGAACACCCTCAGAGAGTTGAGTTTTCCTCTATAGCTGTATTCACCTCTCTACTCCTGTTGTAGATCTCATAAGAATTCTTGAAAGTGATTGGTAAAGGTATTGGCCACTAAAATCTATCCGTATTCACCATACTACCTCTCTATTCCTCAAAAGATTCAAACAAACCGAATTGAAATTCATTGATAGAGCATTCCTTCATCATTTTGGAAGATAAAGAAGGCAGTGGTTGTGGGGTAGTGGATGGCCTGGTAGATGGTCCAGTGCCTTCAGAAGGTATCCATACCTCCTGACTTATTACACATTTTGTTGTGTTACAGCCTGAATTCAAAATGGATCACAAATATGTATTTTTCTCACCCATCTGCACACAATACCTCATAATGGCAAGGTGAAAACATGTTTTTAGAAATGTTTGTAAATGTATTGGAAAATAAATAAATAGCTCATTTACAAAAGTATTCACACCCTGGAGTCAATACATGTTAGAATCACCTTTAGCCTCGATTACAGCTGTTTGTCTTTCTGGGGAAGTCTCCAAGAGCTTTGCACACCTGGATTGTGCAATATTTGCCCTTTTATTAATATTCTTCAAGATCTGTCAAATTGGTTGTTGATCATTGTTAGACAACCAGTTTCAAGTATTGCCATAGATTTTCAAGCAGATTTAAACTGTAACTCAGCCACTCAGTGAATGTTATTTTCTTCTTGTTAAGCAACTCCAGCGTAGATTTGATCAGTGTTTTAGGTTATTGTCCTACTGAAAGGTGAATTAATCTCCCAGTGTCTGGTAGAAAGCAGACTGAAGTAGGTTTTTCTCTAGGATTTTGTCTGTGTTTAGCTCCATTCTGTCTTTGTTTTTTCCTGAAAAACTCCCCAATCCTTAACGATTACAAGCATACCTACGGCAGGGTAACCTAGTGGTTAGAGTGTTGGACTAGTAACCGGAAGGTTGCAAGTTCAAACCCCCGAGCTGACAAAGTACAAATCTGTCATTCTGCCCCTGAACAGGCAGTTAACCCACTGTTCCTAGGCCGTCATTGAAAAGAGTTTGTCCTTAACTGACTTGCCTAGTTAAATAAAGGTAAAATAAAAAAAATAACATGACGCAGCCACCACTATGCTTGAAAATATGGAGAGGGATACTCTGTAATGTGTTGTATTGGATTTGCCACAAACATAGCACTTTGTACTGAGGACAAAATGTGAAATTGCTTTGCCACATTTTTTGCAGTATTGCCTTGTTGCAAACAGGATGCATATTTTGAAATATTTGTATTCTGTACAGGCTTCCTTCTTTTCACTCTGTCAATTAAGTTAGTATTGTGGGGTAACTAATCAAATCAAATCAAATTGTTTTAGTCACATGCGCCAAATACAACAGGTGTAGACCATACAGTGAAATGCTTACTTACAATCCCCTAACCAACAGTGCAGATTTAAAAAAATATGGATAAGAATAAGAGATAAAAGTAACAAGTAATTAAAGAGCAGCATTAAAAAATATATATATATATACAGGAGGGTGCCGGTACAGAGTCAATGTGCAGGCACACCGGTTAGTTGAGGTAGTATGTACATGTAGGTAGAGTTATTAAAGTGACTATGCATAGATGACAACAGAGAGTGGCAGTGATGTGGAGAGGGGAGGGGGCAATGCAAATAGTCTGGGTAGCCATTTGACTAGATGTTCAGGAGTCTTATGGCTGGGGGGTAGAAGCTGTTTACCACGGTAGCAGAGAGAACAGTCTATGACTAGGGTGGCTGGAGTCTTTGACCATTTTTAGGGCATTCCTCTGACACCTCCTGGTATAGAGGCCCTGGATGGCAGGAAGCTTGGCTCCAGTGGTGTACTGGGCCGTTCGCACTACCCTCTGTAGGGCCTTGTGTTCAGAGGCCTAGCAGTTGCCATACCAGGCAGTGATGCAACCAGTCAGGATGCTCTCGATTGTGCAGCTGTGGAACCTTTTGAGGATCTGAGGACCCATGCCAAATCTTGTCAGTCTCCTGAGGGAGAATATGTTTTGTTGTGCCCACTTCACGACTTTCTTGGTGTGCTTGGACCATGATAGTTTGTTGGTGATGTGGACACCAAGGAACTTGAAGCTCTCAACCTGCTCCAATGCAGCCCTATTGATTAGAATGGGGGCGTGCTCGGTCCTCTTTTTCCTGTAGTCCACAATCATCTCCTTTGTCTTGATCACGTTAAGGGAGAGGTTGTTGTCTTGGCACCACACGGCCAGGTCTCTGCCCTCCTCCCTTTAGGCTGTCTCGTCGTTGTCGGTGATCAGGCCTACCACTGTTGTGTCAATGGGCAAACTTAATGATGGTGTTGGAGTCATGCCTTGCAGAAATGAGTGAAGAGGGAGTACAGGAGGGAGCTGAGCACACACCTTTGAGGTGCCCCTGTGTTGAGGATTAGAGTGGCGGATGTGTTGTTACCTACCCTTACCACCTGGGAGCAGCCTGTCAGGAAGTCCAGGATCCAGTTGCAGAGGGAGCTGTTTAGTCCCAGGGTCCTTAGCTTATTGATGAGGACTATGGTGTTGAACGCTGAGCTGTAGTCAATGAACAGCATTCTAACATAGGTATTCCTTTTGTCCAGGTGGGAAAGGGCAGTGTGGAGTGCAATACAAATTGCATTATCTGTGGATCTGTTGGGGCAGTATGCAAATTGTAGTGGGTCTAGGGTTTATGGGATGATGGTGTTGATGTGAGCCATGACCAGCCTTTCAAAGCACTTTATGGCTACAGACGTGAGTGCTACGGGTTGGTAGTCATTTAGGCAGGTTACCGTAGTGTTCTTGGGCACAGGCATCTGGTGGTCTGCTTAAACGTGTTGGTATTACAGACTTGACAGGGAGAGGTTGAAAATGTCCGTGAAGACACTTGCTAGTTGGTCAGCGCACGCTTGCAATACACGTCCTGGTAATCCGTCTGGCCCTGCGGCCTTGTGAATGTTGACCTGCCTAAAGGTTTTACTCATATTGGCTGCAGCGAGTGTGATCACACAGCTGGTGCCCTCATGCATGTTTCAGCGTTATTTGCCTCGAAGTGATCATAAAAGTAGTTTAGCTCTTCTGGTAGGCTCGTGTCACTGGGAAGCTCTCGGCTGTTCTTCCCTTTGTAGTCAGTAATGGTTTGCAAGCCCTGCCACAATACAACATTGTAGTTACTTCACATTCTCAGTTTTCTCCTATCACAGCCATTAAAAACTCTAACTGTTTTAAATTCACTATTGGTCTCATGGTAAAATCCCTGAGTGGTTTCCTTCCTCTCCAGCAACTGAGTTAGGAAGGACACCTATATCTTTATAGTGAATGGGTGTATTGATACACCATCCAAAGTGTGATTAATAACTTCACCATGCTCAAAGGGATACCTACATGTACATACTACCTCAATAAGCCTGACTAACAGGTGTCTGTACAGTATATAACCTTGCTAATCTTTTTTCAAATGTCTTTTTACTTTTTTTATCTCTTTACCGACCCACCCACCTACACACACTCTCACACACACACACACACACACACACACACACACACACACACACACACACACACACACACACACACACACACACACACACACACACACACACACACACACACACACACACACACACACACACACACACACACACACACACACACACACACAATAAACTTTGCTTTGATTTGATATGCAATGTCTGCTTTTTTTACTCATCTACCAATAGGTGCTCTTCTTTGTGAGGCATTGAAAAGCCACCCCGGTCTTTGAGGTTGAATCTGTGTTGAAATTCACTGTTCAGACCTCCCGAGTGGCGCAGCAGTCTAAAACAGTGCATTGCAGTGCTTGAGGCGTCACTACAGCCCCGGGTTCGATTCTGGGCTGTGTCACAGCCGGCCGTGACACCCATGAAGCGTGACACAAATGTCCCAGCGTCGTCCGAGTTAGAGGAGGGTTTGCCTCGCCGGGATTTTCTTGTCCCATCGCGCTCTTGCGACTCCTTGTGGTAGACCAGGCACCTGCAAGCTGACTACGGTCACCAGCTGGATGATGTTTCCTCTGACACATTGGTGCGGCTGGCTTTTGGGTTAAGCGAGCAGTGTGTCAAGAAACAGTGTGGCTTGGCAGGGTCGTGTTTCGGAGGATGCATGGCTCTTGACCTTTGCCTTTCCGGACTCCGTAGGGGAGTTGCAGCGATAGGACAAGACTGTAACTACCAATTGGATATCACACAATTGGGGAGAAAAAGGGGTAAAAGTTTGGCAGCCTCAAGTCTTATTGGGTATGACGCTACATGCTTGGCACACCTATATTTGGGGAGTTTCTCCCATTATTTTCTGCAGATCCTCTCAAGCTCTGTCAGGTTGGATGGGGATCGTCACTGCACAGCTATTTTCAGGTCTCTCCAGAGATGTTCAATCGGGTTCAAGTCCGGACTCTGCCCTATGTGCACACATGTGACCACAGGAAACTTCTTTGATCATTGGTTAGTTTGTTTCATAAAGATTGCAAGCCGGATTGCAACCAGGAGTATACACCTACAATAATTTGCAAGTAACACACTCAGCACAAAAGATGCTGTTTTCCCTTTTTATTCCCCACGAGGATCACCCCGACCAGGGTGATGTCCCTTAACTTTAATACCGTATAAGCTCATAATTAATAGTTGCTAATACAAAGATGTCTCTGCTAGGCGGAGTTCAGCTTATTGTTATTTGCAGTTAGTTTCCTAATCCTTCTTCCTCCTATTGCTATCATGTGCTAGCAGAAGTAAGACTGGAACATATCTATATCTATATAGTATAGACAGGAACTGAAAGTGTAGTTTCAAAACACAGACAGATCTGACTTTTTGTACTGTTGACCTCTTCATGTCTTTACCACTGATTCTTAATCTCAAGCTAAAGCAAAACATTAATCATTGTACTTTTGTAATTACAGGTGTTCCTAAAATGTACAGATATGATAGAATTCCTTTCATCTCTGGCTGGGCCAATCAAGGACATTCAGAGGCTTGTCCCGAAGCCACTCCTGCATTGTCTTTGCCGTGTGCTTAGGGTTGTTGTCCTTTTGGAAGGTGAACCTTTGCCCCAGTCTGAGGTCCTGAGCGCTCTGGAGCAGATTTTCATCAAGGATCTCTCTCTGTACTTTGCTCCATTCATCTGTCAGAGTGACCATCTGGTTCTTGGACCAAAGTCCTTCTCCCCCAATTGCTCAGTTTGCCGGGCAGCCAGCTCTAGGAAGAGTCTTGGTGGTTTCAAATTTCTTCCATTTAAGAATGATGGAGGTTACTGTGTTCTTGGGGACCTTCAATGCTGCAGAAATGTTTTGGTACGCTTCCCCAGATCTGTGCCTCGACACAATCCTGTCTCGGAGCTCTTCTGACAATTCCTTCAACCTCATGGCTTGGTTTTTTCTCTGACATGCACTGTCAACTGTGGGACCTTATATAGACAGGTGTGTGCCTTGCAAATCATGTTCAGTCAATTGAATTTACTACAGGTGGACTCCGATCAAGTTGTTGAAACATATTATGAAACATAAGCCTGTAATCGAACCCACAAATGCTGATGCTCCAGATACTCAGCTAGTCTAAGGAAGGCCAGTTTTATTGCTTCTGTAAATCAGCACACCCCCGTTTTGTAATGGTGCTTTTCCTTCAAAATCAAGGATATTTCTCCGTGACCCCAAACTTTTGAACGGTAGTGTATATATAACAAAAATAGAAATGCAACATGCAACCATTTCAAAGATTTTACTGAGTTAAAGTAATAAAGGAAATCAGTCAAATAAATGCATTACTGTTATGCAGGTGAATGAGGACCCAAAAGCGACTTGGCGAAAACAGAGTCTTTAATCCAGTAAAGTAAAAATACAATCAAAAAAACACAATTTCCACTCGTAAAGACGAGAACCGACTGGAGACTCGATCTTGAACTGCAGGTTGCCTCGGGAAGGCACTTGAACTCAGCAGACTCAGACACCTGCTCACAGCGCAGCATCTGAGGGAAACACGACACGACAGGGCGATACACAAACACAGCACGGTGAACAATAGACAAGGATCCGACAGGGCAGGAACGGAAACCAAGGAAAGAAATAGGGACTCTAATCAGGGGAAAAGATAAGGAACAGGTGTGGGAAGACTAAATGATTGATTAGGGGAATAGGAACAGCTGGGAGCAGGAACGGAACGATAGAGAGAAGAGAGAGAGGAAGGGAGAGAGAAAAAGGGGAACGAACCTAAAAAGACCAGCAGGGGGAAAACGAACAGAAGGAAAAGCAAAATGACAAGCTGATATAAGACAAAACATGACAGTACCCCCCCACTCACCGAGCGCCTCCTGGCGCTCTCGAGGAGGAACACTGGCGGCAACGGAGGAAATCATAGATCACACGGTCCAGCACGTCCCGAGAAAGAACCCAACTCCTCTCCTCAGGACCGTAACGAAAAACGATAAAAAGGGAAACTAGGGTACTACTCTAAAAAAAAAATGAGACACGGGTAGAGAACTGAAAACTTTAGAGCAAACAGGACCAAACAGGCCAGGAGAGTAACAACTAGGGACAGACTGAGACACAGCAAGGGCAGGAACAGAAGCAGAAAAATACGCACAAGGGTGGACCCCATCGTCAGTATCGGAGCGCTGGGACAGAATGGCTCCCACGCCCACCCCCGACGCGTCAACCTCAACAATAAACTGTTTAGTGACGTCAGGTGCAACAAGGATAGGAGCGGATGCAAAACACTTTTTGAAGAGAACAGGACAACAATCATACGACCGGTGAGGAGGAAGGGAGTTGGTTCTGGACCGACTGAAGACCGTGCGCAGACCATGATACTCCTCCGGCACTCCTGTCAAATCACCAGGTTCCTCCTGAGAAGAGGGGACAGAACAAACAGGAGAAATAGCAGACATTAAACACTTCACATGACAAGAAACGTTCCAGGAAAGGATAGAATTACTAGACCAATCAAAAGAAGGATTATGACACACTAGCCAGGGATGACCCAAAACAACAGGTGTAAAAGGTGAACAAAAAATCAAAAAGGAAATGGTCTCACTATGGTTACCAGATACAGTGAGGGTTAAAGGTAGTGTTTCATATAATATACTGGGGAGAGGACTACCATCCAAGGCAAACATGACCGTGGGCTCCCTAACTGTCTGAGAGGAATGTCATGTTCCCGCGCCCAGGCTTCGTCCATAAAACAGCCCTCTGCCCCAGAGTCTATTAATGCACTGCAGGAAGCTGCCGATCCGGTCCAGCGTAGATGGACCGGTAAAGTAGTACATGTACTTGACGGAGAGGACCGTCTAGTAGCGCTTATCAGTCGCCCTCCGCTTACTGATGAGCTCTGGCCTTTAACTGGACATGAAATGACAAAATGACCAGCGGAACCGCAATAGAGACAGAGGCGGTTGGTGATTCTCCGTTCCCTCTCCTTAGTCGAGATGCGAATACCCCCAGCTGCATGGGCTCAACACCTGAGTCAGTGGGGAAAGACGGTAGTGTCGGAGAGAGGGGAGACACAGTTAACGCGAGCTCTCTTCTATGAGCTCGGTGACGAAGATCTACCCGTCGTTCAATGCGAATAGCGAGTTCAATCAAAGAATCCACGCTGGATGGAACCTCCCGAGAGAGAATCTCATCCTTAACCTTAGCGTGGAGTCCCTCCAGAAAACGAGCGAGCAACGCCTGCTCGTTCCAGTTACTGGAGGCAGCAAGAGTGCGAAACTCTATAGAGTAATCCGTTATGGATCGATTACCTTGACATAGGGAAGACAGGGACCAGGAAGCTTCTTTCCCAAAAACTGAGCGATCAAAAACCCTTATCATCTCCTCTTTAAAGTTCAGATAATTGTTAGTACACTCAGCGCTTGCCTCCCAGATAGCTGTGCCCCACTGCCGAGCCCGACCAGTAAGGAGTGATATGACGTAGGCAATCCGAGCTCTCTCTCTTGAGTATGTGTTGGGTTGGAGAGAGAACACGATATCACACTGGGTGAGAAAGGAGCGGCACTCAGTGGGCTGCCCAGAATAACAAGGTGGGTTATTAACCCTAGGTTCCGGAGGCTCGGAAGAACCGGAAGTAGCTGGTGACACGAGATGAAGACTCTGATACTGTCTTGAGAGGTCGGAGACCTGAGCGGCCAGGGTCTCAACGGCATGCCGAGCGGCAGACAATTCCTGCTCGTGTCTGCCGAGCATCGCTCCCTGGAACTCGAGAGTAGAGTAGAGAGAATCCATAGTCGCTGGGTCCATTCTTGGTCGGATCCTTCTGTTATGCAGGTGAATGAGGACCCAAAAGCGACTTGGCGAAAACAGAGTCTTTAATCCAGTAAAGTAAAAATACAATCAAAAAAACACAATTTCCACTCGTAAAGACGAGAACCGACTGGAGACTCGATCTTGAACTGCAGGTTGCCTCGGGAAGGCACTTGAACTCAGCAGACTCAGACACCTGCTCACAGCGCAGCATCTGAGGGAAACACGACACGACAGGGCGATACACAAACACAGCACGGTGAACAATAGACAAGGATCCGACAGGGCAGGAACGGAAACCAAGGAAAGAAATAGGGACTCTAATCAGGGGAAAAGATAAGGAACAGGTGTGGGAAGACTAAATGATTGATTAGGGGAATAGGAACAGCTGGGAGCAGGAAAGGAACGATAGAGAGAAGAGAGAGAGGAAGGGAGAGAGAAAAAGGGGAACGAACCTAAAAAGACCAGCAGGGGGAAAACGAACAGAAGGAAAAGCAAAATGACAAGCTGATATAAGACAAAACATGACAATTACACCCTAATCTATGGATTTCACATGACTGAGAATGCAGATATGCATCTGTTGGTCACAGACACCTTAAAAAAAGGCAGGGGCGTGGATCAGAAAACCAGTCGGTATCTGGTGTGATCACCACTTTCCTCACACAGCGTGACTCATCTCCTTCGCAAAGAGTTGATCAGGTGTCTGTGTAATGGTGCACCTGTGTAATGACCTAGCTGTTTAACCAGCTTCTTGATATGCCACAGTTGGATGGATAATATTGACAAATTAGAAATGCTCACTAATAGGGATGTAAACAAATTTGTGCACAAAATTAGAGAGAAATAAGCTTTTTGTGCGTATGGAACATTTCTGCGATCTTTTATTTCAGCTCATGAAACATTTATATTTTTGTTCAGTAAATATACACTGCTCAAAAAAATAAAGGGAACACTAAAATAACACATCTTAGATCTGAATGAATGAAATATTCTTATTAAATACTTTTTTCTTTACATAGTTGAATGCGCTGACAACAAAATCACACAAAAATGATCAATGGAAATCAAATTTATCAACCCATGGAGGTCTGGATTTGGAGTCACACTCAAAATTAAAGTGGAAAACCACACTACAGGCTGATCCAACTTTGATGTAATGTCCTTAAAACAAGTCAAAATGAGGCCCAGTTGTGTGTGTGGCCTCCACATGCCTGTATGACCTCCCTACAATGCCTGGGCATGCTCCTGATGAGGTGGAGGATGGTCTCCTGAGGGATCTCCACCCAGACCTGGACTAAAGCATCCACCAACTCCTGGACAGTCTGTGGTGCAATGTGGCGTTGGTGGATGGAGCGAGACATGATGTTACATTTACATTTACATTTAAGTCATTTAGCAGACGCTCTTATCCAGAGCGACTTACAAATTGGTGCATTCACCTTATGACATCCAGTGGGACAGTCACTTAACAATAGTGCATCTAAAACTTAGGGGGGGTGGGGTGAGAGGGATTACTTAACCTATCCTAGGTATTCCTTAAAGAGGTGGGGTTTCAGGTGTCTCCGGAAGGTGGTGATTGACTCCGCTGTCCTGGCGTCGTGAGGGAGTTTGTTCCACCATTGGGGGGCCAGGGCAGCGAACAGTTTTGACTGGGCTGAGCGGGAGCTGTACTTCCTCAGTGGTAGGGAGGCGAGCAGGCCAGAGGTAGATGAACGCAGTGCCCTTGTTTGGGTGTAGGGCCTGATCAGAGCCTGGAGGTACTGAGGTGCCGTTCCCCTCACAGCTCCGTAGGCAAGCACCATGGTCTTGTAGCGGATGCGAGCTTCAACTGGAAGCCAGTGGAGAGAACGGAGGAGCGGGGTGACGTGAGAGAACTTGGGAAGGTTGAACACCAGACGGGCTGCGGCGTTCTGGATGAGTTGAAGGGGTTTAATGGCACAGGCAGGGAGCCCAGCCAACAGCGAGTTACAGTAATCCAGACGGGAGATGACAAGTGCCTGGATTAGGACCTGCGCCGCTTCCTGTGTGAGGCAGGGTCGTACTCTGCGGATGTTGTAGAGCATGAACCTACAGGAACGGGCCACCGCCTTGATGTTAGTTGAGAACGACAGGGTGTTGTCCAGGATCACGCCAAGGTTCTTGGCGCTCTGGGAGGAGGACACAATGGAGTTGTCGACCGTGATGGCGAGATCATGGAACGGGCAGTCCTTCCCCGGGAGGAAGAGCAGCTCCGTCTTGCCGAGGTTCAGCTTGAGGTGGTGATCCGTCATCCACACTGATATGTCTGCCAGACATGCAGAGATGCGATTCGCCACCTGGTCATCAGAAGGGGGAAAGGAGAAGATTAATTGTGTGTCGTCTGCATAGCAATGATAAGAGAGACCATGTGAGGTTATGACAGAGCCAAGTGACTTGGTGTATAGCGAGAATAGAAGAGGGCCAAGAACAGAGCCCTGGGGGACACCAGTGGTGAGAGCGCGTGGTGAGGAGACAGATTCTCGCCACGCCACCTGGTAGGAGCGACCTGTCAGGTAGGACGCAATCCAAGCGTGGGCCGCGCCGGAGATGCCCAACTCGGAGAGGGTGGAGAGGAGGATCTGATGGTTCACAGTATCGAAGGCAGCCGATAGATCTAGAAGGATGAGAGCAGAGGAGAGAGAGTTAGCTTTAGCAGTGCGGAGCGCCTCCGTGATACAGAGGAGAGCAGTCTCAGTTGAATGACTAGTCTTGAAACCTGACTGATTTGGATCAAGAAGGTCATTCAGAGAGAGATAGCGGGAGAGCTGGCCAAGGACGGCACGTTCAAGAGTTTTGGAGAGAAAAGAAAGAAGGGATACTGGTCTGTAATTGTTGACATCGGAGGGATCGAGTGTAGGTTTTTTCAGAAGGGGTGCAACTCTCGCTCTCTTGAAGACGGAAGGGACGTAGCCAACGGTCAGGGATGAGTTGATGAGCGAGGTGAGGTAAGGGAGAAGGTCTCCGGAAATGGTCTGGAGAAGAGAGGAGGGGATAGGGTCAAGCGGGCAGGTTGTTGGGCGGCCGGCCGTCACAAGACGCGAGATTTCATCTGGAGAGAGAGGGGAGAAAGAGGTCAGAGCACAGGGTAGGGCAGTGTGAGCAGAACCAGCGGTGTCGCTTGACTTAGCAAACGAGGATCCGATGTCGTCGACCTTCTTTTCAAAATGGTTGACGAAGTCATCTGCAGAGAGGGAGGAGGGGGGAGGGGGCGGAGGATTCAGGAGGGAGGAGAAGGTGGCAAAGAGCTTCCTAGGGTTAGAGGCAGATGCTTGGAATTTAGCGTGGTAGAAAGTGGCTTTAGCAGCAGAGACAGAGGAGGAAAATGTAGAGAGGAGGGAGTGAAAGGATGCCAGGTCCGCAGGGAGGCGAGTTTTCCTCCATTTCCGCTCGGCTGCCCGGAGCCCTGTTCTGTGAGCTCGCAATGAGTCATCGAGCCACGGAGCGGGAGGGGAGGACCGAGCCGGCCTGGAGGATAGGGGACATAGAGAGTCAAGGGATGCAGAGAGGGAGGAGAGGAGGGTTGAGGAGGCAGAATCAGGAGATAGGTGGGAGAAGGTTTGAGCGGAGGGAAGAGATGATAGGATGGAAGAGGAGAGAGTAGCGGGGGAGAGAGAGCGAAGGTTGGGACGGCGCGATACCATCCGAGTAGGGGCAGTGTGGGAGGTGTTGGATGAGAGCGAGAGGGAAAAGGATACAAGGCAGTGGTCGGAGACTTGGAGGGGAGTTGCAGTGAGGTTAGTGGAAGAACAGCATCTAGTAAAGATGAGGTCGAGCGTATTGCCTGCCTTGTGAGTAGGGGGGAAGGTGAGAGGGTGAGGTCAAAAGAGGAGAGGAGTGGAAAGAAGGAGGCAGAGAGGAAAGAGTCAAAGGTAGACGTGGGGAGGTTAAAGTCGCCCAGAACTGTGAGAGGTGAGCCGTCCTCAGGAAAGGAGCTTATCAAGGCATCAAGCTCATTGATGAACTCTCCGAGGGAACCTGGAGGGCGATAAATGATAAGGATGTTAAGCTTGAAAGGGCTAGTAACTGTGACAGCATGGAATTCAAAGGAGGCGATAGACAGATGGGTAAGGGGAGAAAGAGAGAATGACCACTTGGGAGAGATGAGGATCCCGGTGCCACCACCCCGCTGACCAGACGCTCTCGGGGTGTGCGAGAACACGTGGGCGGACGAAGAGAGAGCAGTAGGAGTAGCAGTGTTGTCTGTGGTGATCCATGTTTCCGTCAGTGCCAAGAAGTCGAGGGACTGGAGGGAGGCATAGGCTGAGATGAACTCTGCCTTGTTGACCGCAGATTGGCAGTTCCAGAGGCTACCGGAGACCTGGAACTCCACGTGGGTCGTGCGCGCTGGGACCACCAGAGTAGGGTGGCCGCGGCCACGCGGTGTGGAGCGTTTGTATGGTCTGTGCAGAGAGGAGAGAACAGGGATAAACAGACACATAGTTGACAGGCTACAGAAGAGGCTACGCTAATGCAAAGGAGATTGGAATGACAAGTGGACTACACGTCTCGAATGTTCAGAAAGTTAAGCTACGTAGCAAGAATCTTATTGACTAAAATGATTAAAATGATACAGTACTGCTGAAGTAGGCCAGCTGGCAGTGGGTGCGTTGTTGACACTACACTACACTAATCAAGTCGTTCCGTTGAGTGTAATAGTTTCTGCAGTGTTGCTATTCGGGGGCTAGCAGGCTAGCTAGCAGTGTTGTTTACGTTACGTTGCGTTAAAAGAACGACAATAGATGGCTAGCGAACCTAGAAAATCGCTCTAGACTACCCAATTATCTTTGATACAAAGACGGCTATGTAGCTAGCTAAGTAGCTAGCTACGATCAAACAAATCAAACCGTTGTACTGTAATGAAATGAAGTGAAAAAGTGATACAACCTGTGAATGCGACCGGGTAGTTGAGTTCTATACAGAAGACGTTGGCTAGCGTTGGCTAGCTGTTGGCTAGCTAGCAGAGTTGGCTAGCTAGCAGAGTCACCTACGTTAAGGACGACAAATAGCTGGCTAGCTAACCTCGGTAAGTTAAGATAATCACTCTAAGACTACACACTCTAAACCTAAACAACACAATTATCTTGGATACGATGATACGAAGACAGCAAAGACAGCTATGTAGGTAGCTAACACTAAACTAATCAAGTCGTTCAGTTGAGTGTAATAGTAATAGTTTCTCAGTGCAGCTAATCAGTGGACGTTAGCTAGCTGGCTAGTGAAGACTACGTTAGGACGGCGAAATACGATAATTACGCAATTATCTTTGATACAAAGACGGCTATGTAGCTAGCTGAGAAGAAATTGCTAAGATAAGACAAATCAAACCGTTGTGATATAATGAAATATAATGAAAAAGTTATACTACCCGTTGGAGCGACGTGCAGATGCGACCACTCGCTCCAACCGGAACCGGAACATCTGATGTCCCAGATGTGCTAAATTGGATTCAGGTCTGGGGAATGGGCGGGCCAGTCCATAGCATCCATGCCTTCCTCTTGCAGGAACTGCTGACACACTCCACCCACATGAGGTCTAGCATTGTCTTGCATTAGGAGGAACCCAGGGCCAACCGCACCAGCTTATGTTCTCACAAGGGGTCTGAGGATCTCATCTCGGTACCTAATGGCAGTCAGGCTACTTCTGGCGAGCCAAAGAAATGCCCCCAAAGAAATGCTACTCCACACCATGCCGGCCCCCACCAAACTGGTCATGCTGGAGGATGTTGCAGGCAGCAGAACGTTCTCCACGGCGTCTCCAGACTCATCTCATGTCACGTCTGTCACGTGCTCAGTGTGAACCTGCTTTCATCTGTGAAGAGCACAGGGCGCCAGTGGCAAATTTGCCAATCTTGGTGTTCTCTGGCAAATGCCAAACGTCCTGCACGGTGTTGGGCTGTAAGCACAACCCCCACCTGTGGACGTCGGGCCTTCATACCACCCTCATGGAGTCTGTTTCTGACCGTTTGAGCAGGGCTCTGGCAGTGCTCCTCCTGCCCCTCCTTGTACAAAGGTGGAGGTAGCGGTCCTGCTGCTGGGTTGTTGCCCTCCTACGGCCTCCTCCACGTCTCCTGATGTACTGGCCTGACGCCTGGTAGCGCCTCCATGCTCTGGACACTACGCTGACAGACACAGCAAACCTTCTTGCCACAGCTCGCATTGATGTGCCATTTCCTCCCATACGACAGCACATCCAATTCACCCAAAGTGGTTCTGTGAAGATTGAACGGAGTCATACGAGACCAGTCTTATCGATGGTGTCACATGTGCTCCATGGTCTTTCTCAAACAAAAGTCCCCAGCAGGAGACAGCAGGATAAGAGCAGGTCTCCACACACGACATCTCTGTAGAGCAGCAGCAAGACCAACACTCTCCAGCCTATTAGCAGTCCCATTCAGTCCTAGGCCTCCCAATGAGCCTGCACTGCCAGCCTCCTGCCTCCCTGCTCTTGCCCAGCTGCCCAGTAATCAGCCTATTAAAATGGAGATCCAGGTACAAGGAGCACACAGCAGTATGAAGATTACCTTATTCATATTTAAAGCTGCTGGGCATACACGTCACACTGGATTACAATGTGTAAGTCGCTCTCTCGTATTCTCCCTCCGCTTGAAACGGGCGTTTCGGTGTCTTCATAGAAAGGCTACAACTGATCTTTCAGCCATCGTAAACTAGGCTGCAGATATTATTCCAGGGATGTGACAAATGTGCGAAAAAGCTACTTGACCTTTACCATACTATGTGTACAGTGCCCTCAGAAAGTATTCACACTCCTTGACTTTTTCCACATTTTGTTGTGTTACAGCCTGAATTAAAAATGGATTACATTGAGATTGTTACTGGCTTACAGACAATACCCCATGATGTCGAAGTGGAATTGTTTTTCAAATTTTTTACAAATTAATTGAAAATGAAAACTGAAATGTCTTGAGCCAATAAGTATTCAAACCCTTTATGACAAGCCTAAATAAGTTCAAGAGTAAAATTTGCTTATGAAGTCACATAATACGTTGCACGGACTCACTCTGTATGCAATAATAGTGTTTAACATGATTTTTGAATGACTACCTCATCGCTCTACCCCACACATACAATTATCTGTAAGGTCCCTCAGTCAAGCAGTGACTTTCAAACACAGATTCAACCACAAAGACCAGTTAGGTTTTCCAATGCCTCTCAAAGGGTACCTATTTGTAGATGGGAAGAAATGAAATTAAAAAGCTGACACTGAATATCCCTTTGAGCATAGTAAAGTTATTAATTACACTTTGGATGGTGTATCAATCAGTGGAGGATGCAGAGGGGAGGACGGTTCATTAAACACGTGTTTTAAGGCATTTGATACCCTTCCAACAATTCCACTCCAGCCATTACCACAAGCCAGTCCTCCACCATTAAGGTGCCAACAACCTCCTGTTGTATCAATACACCCAGTCAATACACACAGCCGTCCTTCTCAACTCAGTTGCCAGAGAGGAAGGAAACTGCTCGAAAAGAATAATGGGCAAATATTGTACAATCCAGGTGTGCAAATCTCTTAGACTTAACCAGAAAGACTCACAGCCTATAATAGCAGCTAAAGGTGATTCTAACATGTATTGACTCAGATATTTATGTATTTAATTGAAAAATAAATGGGCCCCAAAAAATTTGACATGTTTTCACTTTGTCATTATGGCGTGTCAATGTGTGAGAAAAAAAATCAGGCTGTAACACAAAATGCGGAATAAGTCAAGGGGTATGAATACTTTCTGAAGGCACTGTACAGATGAATATACGTTTTCATTCCATATAGCAGGGGTGTCAAACATACGGCCCGCGGGCTGGTTGGGGGTTGACAAAAAATAATCACTGCACAGTCAATGGAACCTCATTCATACAGTTTCTTGACTGTCCAGCTTGCTAATAATCACTAGACAGTTAGGGAGTATTGAAAATTCCCAAAACAATGGATAAAGAACTATTTTTTGCAAATTATAACAGTAAGGAAATATTTTTACAAACTCTGTGAGGCCCTCTGTACACGTTGAAGACAACGCGACCCCGGGGAAAAATTAGTTTGACACCCCTGCTCTATAGGTTTAGTGTTAACTGATAGCCAGTAGTTATGGAGGACCAAAGCTGCCGTAATTAGAATTAACTTTATGAATAAATGCACACATAAATAGATAAATAAATGGATGAATGATTGCACAAATAGATACATTATTCATTTAAATAATGAATCCCACTTTCATTTGATTAATTTATATTATTTCTTCATTTTAAAAATGTATTTCTTCCTACAATATGATAATGACAGGGTGTCAACCAAACATATGTGGGTGGTATCTAACACATCATTGGTTGATCAATGCCACGGCGCTTTGATCGATTGCATTTGCCTGGGCTGTGTTCAGCATGACAGAACGTCTTCAAAGTTTAAAGGCCATGTTTCACATTACCACCCCCCAAAAAAGAATGTCTAGCACATATAGATATATATCAATATGATATGTCACTTTTTGGGGCGGTAATTGGAGATACAAATCTAGTATATGCTGCTGTGCCGCACGTGCACCATAAAAACACACAAAAATGACAACTGGACCATTTTCCTCGCTTGTCGTCTAAAGCAAATGCAAGTCTCAGGTTCAGGGTGAACACCTTTTTCTTCCTGTATATCAGACATCACACAGGCGTGTCAACTAAAATATATTTCCCAGACAAGATTGAAGAATGGGACAAGTAGACAAAGTGAATATAAGTCAGTGTTTGTGTCCGCAGCTGTTGGTATGAATTTGAGTGGTTAGGTTACATACAATACATGCTGACAGAATGGCTGTGAGACAAGATAGACTGCTGTGCTCCGAGGTAAGGCCCTTGCTTCCGGTAACACTGAAGGCCACAGTCTCCAGCCAGGCAGCTTGAAGATGTGTTACCATACAGGCCAATATCACAGCATGCTGTGAACTGATAGGGAGATGACAATACAGTGGCAAGAAAAAGTATGTGAACCCTTTGGAAATACCTAGATTTCTGCATAAATTGGTGATAACTTTTGATCTGATCTTTATCTACTAGTTTAAGTCTGCTTAAACTAATAACACAAACAATTATACATTTTCATGTCTTTATTGAACACACCGTGTAAACATGCACAGCGCAGGGTGGGAAAAGTATGTGAACCTTTGGATTTAATAACTGGTTGACCCTCCTTTGGCAACAATAACCTCAGCCAAACGTTTTCTGTTGTTGCCCCAAACCATGATGCTCCCTCCACCATACTTGAGGTTGATGTTGGTGTGCTGTGCCTTTTTTTCTCCACACAGTGTTGTGTGTTCCTTCCAAACAACTGAACTGTAGTTTCATCTGTCCACAGAACATTTTGCCAGTAGCACTGTGGAACATCTAGGTGCACTTTTGCAAACTTTTTTGGGACAGCAGTGGCTTCTTCCGTTGTTTCCTCCCATGAACACCATTCTTGTTTAGTGTTTTACGTATCGTAGACTCGTCAACAGACACATTAGCATGTTCCAGAGATTTCTGTAAGTCTTTAGCTGAAACTCTAGGATTATTATTAATTAACCTCATTGAGCATTCTGCACGGTGCTCTTGCAGTCATCTTCGCAGGACGGCCACTCCCAGGGGGAATAGCAACAATGCTCAACTTTATCCATTTATAGACAATTTGTCTACTGTGGACTGATGAACATCAAGGCTTTTAGAGATACTTTTGTAACCCTTTCCAGCTTTATGCAAGTCAACAATTCTTAATCGTAGGTCTTCTGAGATCTCTTTTGTTCGAGGCATGGTTCACATCAGGGAATGCTTCTTGTAAATAGCAAACTCACATTTTTTATAGGACAAGGCAGCTCTTACCAACATCTCCAATCTCATCTCATTGATTGGACTCCAGGTTAGCTGACTCATGACTTCAATTAGCTTTTGGAGAAGTCGTTTAGCCTAGGGGTTCACATACTTTTTCCAACCTACACTGTGAATGTATGTATGTAGTATGCTTATTAGTCATGGTATGGATATAGTTAGTATGCCAAAAGTTCCCGGATGTTGTTCTACATTCGCCAAAATACGAAGTATACAAGCAATGGACACAATTTCCATGCTTTTAGGGCCCATAATGCAATTCTTCAGAAAATGAATGTGGCTTCACAACATTTTCAGATTTGAAGAAAATGGCAGAAGATATGCAGCCAAAGTCGGACGAGACTGGATACAAATTTGTTGCTTCAACACAGCGTTTCCCAAACTCTGTCCTCTCGACCACAAGGGGTGCACATTATTGCTTTTGTTTTTTCAAATGATAAAAGCTTAATATTTAGTTGACTATTTGAATCAGCTGTGTACTACTAGGGCAAAAAACAAAATATGCACCCCTTGGTGTCCCGAGGACCGAGTTTGGGAAACCCTGCTTTAACAAATTATGACAGATGTTAAGTAATGACTTTTCAAATAAGTTAGACGTTATGTTGGCAGACAATGCCAACGAACCGCATAGCATATCATTAGAGCAGTAAGTACCGGGTATGTTAGCTACCTACTGGAATGTTAGTTGGCTACTAATAAATCAAACTTTCCAGTATATTTACATTATGCTATTTAACTAACTACCCAAAGTTTACTGACTTGATTATTCACATCATTCATAACTTAGCTAAGTGGTGTAGTGGTTCGGGTGTGTTCGTATATTTGTATGGCTATCTACTCTGATTTCAGAGCACTCTCGTCTGAATGTGCCAGAGTGCAGAATAATTGATGAACGCTCATCACCCGTTGAATATGGCCGGAGTCAGTAAATGTCGGTAAAAAAAGCATAATTAAATTGTTGCCAGCAGCACAGTTACAGTCACCAACGCTCTGGATAACATGAAAACTGCCTAACCAACTTTGCTAGGGCGAGTAAAATGGTCAGACTGAGTTGTTCTCTCATTTGTTTCTGGAAGTTGCTAGCAACTTAGCTTGGGTGCTTGACTGCGGTTGTGAGGTCAGAATGCTCGGATCATTCCTACTCCTCGGCCAGAGCGTCCAATGTGCACTACGAGATCTAACCAATCAGAATTTACAAAATGGACAATCTGACAACGTCCTGAAATTACGAACACCCAGAGAGTACTCTGGCACTCCAGATTGAATTTACGAACACACCCAAAGTCTAGCTAGTCATTTGTTACGCTAACAAGAGGTTGCATAGCAACAGCATCAACTTCCGGTAGACAGGCGAAGCGCTAGTACCTGCGGCACTCCAGGAAGAGCGTTGCCTACCCCTGATCTAGGGTCCTGCGGCACTTCAGGAACAAGGTTGCCTACCCCTGCTCTATGGTCCTTTGGCACTCCAGGAACAAGGTTGCCTACCCCTGCTCTGTGGTCCTTTGGCACTCCAGGAACAAGGTTGCCTACCCCTGCTCTATGGTCCTTTGGCACTCCAGGAACAAGGTTGCCTACCCCTGCTCTAGGGTCCTTTGGCACTCCAGGAACAAGGTTGCCTACCCCTGCTCTAGGTTCCTTTGGCACTCCAGGAACAAGGTTGCCTACCCCTGCTCTATGGTCCTTTGGCATTCCAGGAACAAGGTTGCCTAACCCTGCTCTAGGGTCCTTTGGCACTCCAGGAACAAGGTTGCCTACCCCTGCTCTAGGTTCCTTTGGCACTCCAGGGAAAAGTTTGCCTACCTCTGCTCTAGGGTCATGTGGTGAAAGGTCTGCTGTGAAAGGTATTGAGCAAGATCTTTCTTCCAGGGCCCATATTCACAAAGAATCTCAGAGTAGGGATAGTGATTTAAGATAACCTCTGCCTTGTCAATGCAAATGTACTCGGTGTGAAGGTAAAACCTACCCTAAAATCATTAATGCTCTGAGGTTCTTTGTAAATATGGGCTCTGGCCTGTCAGCATGCTGGCCTGTCAGAGCTGCCTCTCCACCTGAAATGCAACAAAAAAGCATGAATAAGAATTAGCTCAGTAACTTAGTTAACTAGCTTATGAAACACTAATGTAAATGGCACAAGCCCCCTAATCAGCCAAATTATTTGAAAACAGCTTATGTCTTGTCAACTTTCAGTCACAAGCATTAATAAACAGGCAGGGGAACAAAGTAGTTTGACAAAAAACTTTCAAATAGCCAGTAACTAGCTACCAGTTATATTGCTAGTTGTTCTTTTCTAGAAACCTAACTATTGTGAGAATATTTCAAAGATAAATACATAACGCTGAGGACTAAAAGTTGAGAGGACTAAAAGTCAATAGAAGACTAAAGGTCAAGAGGGACTTAACGATCAATGGAAATAGTGGTTTTTATGTAATAGAGGATTAATGATCAATGGGTCAGAGACACTGGAGGAATATGTCTATACTGTACATTGAGCCTGAAATATGATACTTGTTATTTGGCCATTGGCCCAGTTTTATTGCAAGGAATTCTAATTGGTCAACCAATGGCTAGGGTAGGGTTATAAAACTACATGCTGTCCTTTTGTTATGTGGAGAGAATCACAGAAGACAGGGGAGAATGAAGAATCTACAGTTGTCGGAAGTCGGAAGTTTACATACACTTAGGTTGGAGTCATTAAAACTAGTTTTTCAACCACTCCACAAATGTCTTGCTAACAAACTATAGTTTTGGCAAGTCGGTTAGGACATCTACTTTGTGCAAGACACAAGTCATTTTTCCAAAAATTGTTAATTAACTTCTTACGGCTGTAGGGGCAGTATTGAGTAGCTTGGATGAAAGGTGCCCAGAGTAAACAGCCTTCCCCTCAGTCCCAGTTGCTAATATATGCATATATTATTAGTATTGGATAGAAAACACTCTGAAGTTTCTAAAACTGTTTGAATGATGTCTGTGAGTATAACAGAACTCATATGGCAGGCAAAAACCTGAGAAGATATCCAAACAGGAAGTGGGAGATCTGAGGTTGGTCTATTTTCAACCCAGCCCCTATTGAATACACAGTGGGATATTGGTTATGTTGCACTTCCCAAGGCTTCCACTCGATGTCAACCGTTTTTAGAAACTTGTTTGAGGATTCTACTGTGAAGTGGGACCGAATGAGAAGGGAATGAGTCAGGTCTGCCATGAACTGAGAGGGAGCTGTGTTCCATCGCACCGGAATTCTCCGGTTGGAACATTATTGACGTTTTATGTTAAAAGCATCCTAAATATTGATTCCATACATCGTTTGACATGTTTCTACAGACAGGAACGGAACTTTTTGACATTTCGTCTGCAACTAGGGAACGCATTTCATGACTTTGGATTTGTTTACCAAATGTGCTAACAAAAGTAGCTCTTTGGACATAAATTATGGACATTATCGAACAAATCAAACATTTAATGTGGAAGTGGGATTCCTGGGAGTGCATTCTGATGAAGATCATCAAAGGTAAGTGAATATATATAATGTTACTTCTGACTTCTGTTGACTACCCAATATGGCGGATATCTTTTTTGGATGTTTTGTTGTCTGAAAGCTGTACTCAGATTATTGCATGGTTTGCTTTATCCGTAAAGTTTTTTTGAATCTGACACAGGGGTTGCATTAAGGAGAAGTGTATCTATATTTCCATGTCTAACAAATGTATTTTCATTGACATTTATAATGAGTATTTCTGTAAAATGATGTGGCTCTCTGCAATATCACCGGATGTTTTTGGAACTAGTGAACGTAATGCACCAATGTATACTGAGATTCTTTTATATAAGTATGCACTTTATCGAACAAAACATATATGTATTGTGTAACATGAAGTCCTATGAGTGTCATCTGATGAAGATCATCAAAGGTTAGTGATTAATTTTATCTCTATTTGTGCTTTTTGACATTCCACTCTTTGGCTGGAAAAATGGCTGAATTTTTCTGTGACTTGGTGGTGACCTAACATAATCGTTTGTGGTGTTTTCACTGTAAAGCCTATTCGAAATCGGACACTTTGGTGGGATTAACAACAAGATTACATTTAAAATGGTATGAAATTCATGTATATTTGAGGAATTTTTATTATGAAATTTCTGTTGTTTGTTCCGTTAACGGGATTGCAGCCCTAAGAAGTTTTAACAGACAGGTATTTCATTTATAACTCACTGTATCACAATTCCAGTGGATCAGAAGTTTACATACACTAAATTGACTGTGCCTTTAAACAGCTTGGAAAATTCCAGAAAATTATGTCATGCTTTTAACAGCTTCTGATAGGCTAATTGACATCATTTGAGTTAATTGGAGGTGTACCTGTGGATGTATTTCAAGGCCTACCTTCAAACTCAGTGCCTCTTTGCTTGACATCATGGGAAAATCAAAAGAAATCAGCCAAGACCTCAGAAGAAAATCTGAAGGGACCATGTTCATCTGTACAAACTGTACAAACAATAGCACGCAAGTATAAACACCATGGGACCACGCAGCCATCATACCGCTCAAGAAGGAGACGCGTTCTGTCGCCTAGAGATGAACGTAATTTGGTGCAAAAATTGCAAATAAAGCCTAGAACAACAGCAAAGGACCTTGTGAAGATGATGGAGGAAACAGGTACAAAAGTATCTATATCCACAGTAAAACGAGTCCTATATTGACATAACCTGAAAGGCCGCTCAGCAAGGAAGAAGCCACTGCTCCAAAACAGCCATAAAAAAGCCAGATTACGGTTTGCAACTGCACATGGGGACAAAGATGGTACTTTTTTGGAGAAATGTCCTCTGTTCAGATGAAACAAAAATAGAACTGTTTGTCCATAATGACCATCATTATGTTTAGAGTAAAAAAGGGGAGGCTTGCAAACCGAAGAACACCATCCCAACCGTGAAGCACGGGGGTGGCAGCATCATTTTGTTGGGGTCTTTGCTGCAGGTGGGACTGGTGCACTTTACAAAATAGATGGCACAATGAGGAAGGGAGAATTATGCGGATGTATTGAAGCAACATCTCAAGAAATCAGTCAGGAAGTTAAAGCTTGGTCGCAAATTAATGTTCAAAATGGACAATGACCATGTCACGTCCTGACCTTAGTTCCTTTTTTATGTCTCTATTTTAGGTTGGTCATGGCGTGAGTTGGAGTGGGCATTCTGTGTTGTTCTATGTTTTTGTATTTCTGTGTTTGGCCTGGTATGGTTCCCAATCAGAGGCAGCTGTTTATCGTTGTCTCTGATTGAGAACCATACTTAGGCAGCCTGTTTTCCCACTATGATTTATGGGTAGCTGTTTTTTTTTGTCTGTGTCTTACCATACAGAACTGTTTCGGGTTTCATTTATTTATTTATTTTTGTTATTTTGTATTCTGTGTTCAGTTTAATAAATATATTATGGACACTTACCACACTTCGCATTGGTCCGATATTTCATACTCCTCGTCAGAGGAGAAGAAAATCGTTACAGACCGTAAGCATACTTCCAAAGTTGTGGCAAAATGACTTAAGGACAACAAAGTCCATGTATTGGAGTTGCCATCACAAAGCCCTGACCTCAATCCCATAGACAATTTGTGGACAGAACTGAAAAAGCGTATGTGAGCAAGGAGGCCTACAAACCTGACTCAGTTACACCAGCTCTGTCAGGAGGAATGGGCCAAAATTCACCCATCTTATTGTGGGAAGCTTGTGGAAGGCTACCCAAATCATTTGACCCAAGTTAAATATTTTAAAGCCAATGCTACCAAATATGAATTGAGTGTATGTAAACTTCTGACCCACTGGGAATGTGATGAC
The DNA here is from genome assembly GCF_021184085.1 of Oncorhynchus gorbuscha. Classification (NCBI taxonomy): domain Eukaryota; kingdom Metazoa; phylum Chordata; class Actinopteri; order Salmoniformes; family Salmonidae; genus Oncorhynchus; species Oncorhynchus gorbuscha. The sequence continues at coordinate 71,797,723 of NC_060182.1, read as the reverse complement.
AGAAATAAAAGCTGAAATAAATTATTCTCTCTACTATTATTCTGACATTTCACATTCTTCAAATAAAGTGGTGATCCTAACTGACCTAAAACAGGGAACTTTAACTCGGATTAAAAGTCAGGAATTGTGAAAAACTGAGTTTAAATGTGTTTGGCTAAGGTGTATGTAAACGTCCAACTTTAACTGTATAGTGTTAGGTTCTAATTTTGAGTAAATAACTCATGGACACTAGAGAAGCTTAACTAAGTTTAATTCTTCCCAAAGGGTCGATACAGCTGTTATTCAGACAACCGACATTTCACACAAGCACTGATATATAACCCTTTCTCCTAGGATGAGTCTCCTCCTCAATAACTGAATACATCTCTATTGCTAAACAGAACCTTACAGATATCTGTTCTTCCTCACTTCATCTAACCTGACCTCTACCCCAAAGTGCTCACTTCTCCCCAACTCAAGGCTGTCATGGTTATTGATACCAGACTGTGTCTCTTCTCCCAGAGTATCCCTGATGGCTAACAATAACATATCCTGACATAATGTAAACGTTATACATTACCCTCTCTCCCTCAGTGACATTAGTTTCCAAGATCTCCACCCATCTCCCCTTCTCAATGCCTGCCGCATGTAATCGCTTCCCTGCACTCAACACATTCCAAGCTTAGTTGCACACACTATATACCTTCCTCCTATAACCCTTAACTTCTAGTGTAGACCCTCAACCTTAGCACTCCATCAGTGACATGAATAAGTATATTTTCATATTCTCAGAAGCCAACAATAAATATATATTGTTTTACCTTTATTTTACTAGGCTAGTCAGTTAAGAACAAATTCTTATTTACAATGACGGCCTACCACGCCCAATTGTGTGCCGCCCTATGGGACTCCCAATCATGGCCAGTTGTGATACAGCTTGGATTCGAAGCAGGGTGTCTGTAGTGACACCTCCTGCACTGAGATGCAGTGCCTTAGACCGCTGCAACACTCGGGAGCCCAAGACTAATTATTGTCTTTTTTTGAATTGATATAAAAACTATTCAAACTTGTTAAGCATTATCCAGGTCAAATATGGCATAATTCCACTATTTGTTTCCGGGATTTTTATTTTGAAGTCCAACGTCATATTCTACTATTGTGCTAACCGTTATTGTGGCTAGCTTCACATAGGTGGTGCAGAAGCAAAAGCAGTCGAGCAACGTGCCTTACATTTATCAACCAATGGTGTGTTAGATACCACCCGCAGATGTTTGATTGACACACCCTCATCATATAGGAGGCAGAAATAAAGAAATGAATAAGTATATAAATGAATCAAATGAATTAAAGTTGGAATAATTAGATAAGATAGATAAATAATTAAACATACAGATACTGTATGAAAAGAACATGTATTAATTTTAGTCAGTATTTTTGTATTTATTTAATTATGTGTGGATTTATTAATTTATCTATTTATATGTGCATTTTTAAAAATTCATTAATTTAATTCTAATTACGGAAGATTTGGTCCTCCAAAAGTGCTGTACTGCTGTGTTTGCTTTGGCTATAGGTTGCTATTTGGCCTTCTGTCTGTGCTGTGTGTAACATTGTGCATGGACAATATGATCACTTTATTCGTGAAAAGGATCTCTACTGATCACTCAACATGATGACATCATTAGCTCCAGCGGGCACGCCATTTCACTCCTTGAGGAATTTCACGTCATCTGCAGAGTAATAGTCTCACATGCAATGGGGGTGAATCATTGGCTATATCAACCAAATGGAATCACAGCATTAAGCTCCTAAATTTCCCTAATAGCATCTAATAAGAGATGAGTCCTTCGGGCTCTCAGTCACCCACATCCTTCACAAAAGACAAGCGTTTTGCCTTTGTCTTGTAATGGCCCTCTGTTTAATTGTATGCCTGCTTGATTTGTACTGCTGTACTGTCGGCAACTGCTGTACACTTTTAGGTGTGTACTGTAGGTTCACTGGTTTCTGTCTCCATCTTCATGCGCATTAGAAATGTACATAGATATTTTTTTCAATCTATATCATGCATACTTTAGGTGTATTTGTCAGTCAAACATTAGTATTGATACAATGTCAAATTATAGGATGACAATCCATAGTTCATGAAGGGATCCTAGCGAGAGCTCTAGCTCGATATATGGTGCATATTATATTGTAAGGACGCATACTTTAGGGGCAAACTTGTGCTTATTGCAAGAAGAGAAACAAAAGATTCGGAAATCCAAGGTCAAATCCATCTAATTTCCCTGAGCTTGTATTGCCAGGGCTGTTCGTTTAGAGCAGCCTTTCTTAGTCACGGTGGGTCGCGGACCTGTCAATGGTGGGTCTAAGTAAATGTATCATTATTTCATTCAGCACTGGAACTGATTTGGCCAAGTGCAACTGTGCTCTCTGTTCAGTGAGCTCTCTGCTTAGCATCGGTGTCTATGCTCAGTTTGGAAGCTGCACGAGTGGGAGGGAGATGCCCGTGTACTTCGCGGTTTACCAGATCATTTTCCTGTAGTTTTATTGTAGATCACTCCGCGACCAACACGCTGTAGCGCTGTCATTCAGCAGCAGATGCAGTGTCAGCCATCGACTTGTCATTCGTACTCACTATCACGGCAGCAGCTAGCCTAGTGGAGGGGGTTTTGGGCTGGTAACCGAAAGGTCGAATCCGGAGCTGACAAGGTCAAAATCTGTCATTCTGCCCCTGAACAAGGCAGTTGGCCTACCGGATACAGTGGGTTGTCATTGTAAATAAGAGCTTGTTCTTAACTTGACTAGTTTAATAAAGGTAAAAGAACCAACAACAAAATCACTCCCCGCTGTCATTAGCTAACCACAAGCTCTGACCTGATCATCATCAAATGCAGCAATGAGTTTCTCTCTCTTGGTTTCATACAAACTTTGAGAAATAACAAGGAGAGCCCACAATGTGTTTTGTGCGGGGAAGTGCTCAGTAATGAGTCTCTCAAATTGATCAAATTAAAACAACACATCCTGACCAAACATCCACAGCGTGACAGTAAACCAAGGGAGTTATTTTAGAAGACTTGCAAAGTGGTTATGAACCAAACTTAAATGATCATCAGAGGGCACCCGTGCAGTCACTCTACATTTGTTGAAGTCAGTTCAATTGATGCAACCTCCCATTTGGCAGCAAAGCCTTCTAAAAAGATAAATAGGAATATAATTACAGCAACTAAGGAGATGAGGGATCCGATGGAGGAAACCATATTTCACAGAACAGACTTTTCTCTGTGGATAAGAGGTCTCTAAATTCTGTCTTTAGAATCACAATCTAATGTTTTGGTTAAACTATATCTACAGAAACCTCAGCCTCATATGAGCTCTGGTTAAGGATCAGGAGAATGATGGGGAATAAGGTGCAAGGTGATAAGTAGGTGTTCACGGATGTGGGTGGGTTCATACGTCACCTTTCTTCAGGGTATAGAATTCTACGAAGCTCCATTTACAATCGCTGATGGCGTATACGGCTCCACTTTCTTTGTCAGGGCACAATGCTTCAAGAAACAGTACTTCTACAGTGGAAAAGTAAGTCAGCTAGCATTGTTTTCATTTTCTAAGTGGAAATAATGGAGTACTATCACTCTTAGTAGTAGATGTGAGTTACTCTTTCAAACAATCCCCTTGTTCACAGCTAATAGCTAGCTAACGTTAGCCAAAACAAGTTAGTTAGCTACTGTACTTAGTGCAACCCTAAGTAACAGTACAGATGAAGATGAAAATTTGTCAGTCATACAGTACATCTTACTGTATAAATGATTGTAGGTTGGAACTGTTGCTATTAAAATACAAGTAATAATTTTTATTCTGGAATAAACTGATTGAAGCAAGATGCTTTTTGAGGCAAAGTCACACAGTTCTGGGTTGCTCATCTACATTGGGACTGTGTGTGTGTGTGTGTGTGTGTGTGTGTGTGTGTGTGTGTGTGTGTGTGTGTGTGTGTGTGTGTGTGTGTGTGTGTGTGTGTGTGTGTGTGTGTGTGTGTGTGTGTGTGTGTGTGTGTGTGTGTGTGTGTGTGTGTGTGTGTGTGTGTGTGTGTGTTTTCTGGTTTACATCTGTGGGATGTGATCAATCACTTTATTTCAGTTCAGAATACAAATTATTTATTGTATTTTAACAGCAACAGTTAAAATCAAATCATATTAGTCACATGTGCCAAATACAACCTTACATTGAAATGCTTGCTTACAAACCCCTAACCAAAAATGCAGTTTAAAAAATATGAATAAGAATAAGAAATAAATGTAACAAGTAGTTAAAGAGCAGCAGTAAAATAACAGCGAGACTATATACAGAGGGTACCGGTACAGAGTGAATGTGTGGGGGCATCTGTTGGTCAAGGTCAATGCGGTAATATGTACATGTAGGTAGAGTTATTAAAGTGACTATGCATAGATAATAACAGAGAGTAGCAGCGGCGTAAAAAGGGGGGGGGGGCAATGCAAATAATCTGGGTAGCCATTTGATTAGATGTTCAGGAGTCTTATAGATTGGGGGTAGAAGCTGTTTAGAAGCCTCTTGGACCTAGACTTGGCACTCTGGTACCGCTTGCCGTGCAGTAGCAGAGGGAACAGTCTATGACTGGGGTGGCTAGAGTCTTTGACCATTTTTAGGACCTTCCTTTCACACCACTTGATATAGGGGTCCTGAATGGCAGGAAGCTTGGCCCCAGTGATGTACTGGGTCGCACGCACTACCCTCTGTAGTGCCTTGTGGTCAGAGGCCGAGCAGTTGCCATACCAGGCAGTGATGCTCCCGATGGTGCAGCTATAGAACCATTTGAGGATCTGAGGACCCCTGCCAAATCTTTTCAGTCTCCTGAAGGGGAATAGGTTTTGTCGTGTCCTTTTCACGACTGTCTTGGTGTGCTTGGACCATGGTAGTTTGTTGGTGATGTGTGTCATCGGCAAACTTAATGATGGTGTTGGAGTCGTGCCTGGCCATGCAGTCATGAGTGAACAGGGAGTACAGGAGGTTACTGATCACACACCCCTGAGGAGCCCCTGTGTTGAAGATCAGCATGGTGAATGTGTTGTTACCTACCCTTACCACCTGCTTCGTCCCAGGGTCCTTAGCTTATTGATGAGCTAAGGATAGTGCCCTCAAAGCATTCTCACATAGGTGATCCTTTTGTCCAGGTGGGAAAGGGCAGTGTGCAGTGCAATAGAGATTGCATCATCTGTGGATCTGTTAGGGCGGTATGCATATTGGAGTGGGTCTAGGGTTTCATTAGTGTAGGTTACCTTAATGTTCTTGGGCTCAGGGACTATACTGGTCTGCTTAAAATTGCAGACTCGGTCAGGGAGAGGTTGAAAATGTCAGTGAAGACACTTGCCAGTTGGTCAGCGCATGCTCACAGTAAACGTCCTAGTAATCCGTCTGTCCCTGCGGCCTTGTGAATGTTGACCTGTTTAAAAAGGTCTTACTCACATCGGCTGCGGAGAGCGTGATCACACAGTCGTCGGGAACAGCTGGTGCTCTCATGCATGTTTCAGTGTTATTTGCCTGGAAGCGAGCATAGAAGTGGTTTAGCTCATCTGGTAGGCTCATGTCACTGAGCAGCTTTTCGGCTGTGCTTCTCTTTGTAATGGTTTGAAATCCCTGCCACATCCGACGAGTGTCAGAGCCGGTGTAGTATGATTCGATCTTAGTCCTGTATTGACACTTTGCCTTTTTGATGGTTCATTGGGGGGCATAGCGGGGTTTCTTATAAACTTCTGGATTGTAGTCCCACTCCTTTAAAGCGGCAGCTCTAGCTTTTAGCTCAGTGCAGTGTTGCCTGTAATCCATGGCTTCTAGTTCCAACCTAGACCTTTTTTTCAACAAGACTTTCTACAGTAAGATGTACAGTAGGCCTGATCATTTTTCATCTGTATTGTTACTTAGGGTTGCACTATGAAAAACTGAGCATGTGTGTGTTTTGTTATACATCTGTGTGATGTGATCAATCAGTTAATTTAATTTGTATTTTAAAAGCAACAGTTCCAACCTAGACAGATAGTGTGTTTTAATGGGGAACAATAAACATGAATTGCTATTTATAAGGATATTTCATTTCATTGTTATTTGTTTTTCTATATTGCATTTGTTTTAGGCATAAAAGCAATTAAATGTACCGATATTTACGTATAGTTGCATGTTGTAAAAGCTTGGGTCCCAGGAAAACACAATTTCTCATTTGGGTCCCAGGCTGGAAAGGTTTAAGAACCCCTGGTTTAGAGAAGTGCTGAGATAAACTCGGAGCCTGTGTGTTCTCTCATCCTATCCCTGAGGCAGTGAGCTGGAAACAGCCAGGCAGGCAGTGTGAACCGCAAGGTATTGATCTGAGTCAAGCACACACTGAGACACTCAGAGAAAATGCACTGCAGAGCATCTCTGGTTGGATTGATTTGTCTGGGACGCTAACAAACCAAACCCAGTCTTTAAATGCAAAATGATTTATTTAAACGCTTTGTGTTAGGGTTGAGAGGTAAAATGAGGGTAATGTGGGGTTGCATACTAAACAGAATAGTAGGTAGGTGTGGAACTAAGCAATCACAAAGGTGATTCTGCCCAATCCTATTCTATCCCATTCTATCCTCCATGCTTGAGTTAGCTGCCAAGGAGTACTGTCGCTTCCACCATAGACATCTGCCTACTGTGCAGTAGAATGGAGGGTGCAGGTGTAGATGAAGGACAGTAAGCCTAACAGTCAACATTTAATTCCTGTCCAGCATATACACACAGGCCTTTCTGTTGAAGTTCAAAATGTACAGTCCACATTGGCTTGATCAATACTCCCATTAAGACCTAATCAATTGACCATTTACAGGATGTTCCTCATAAAATCAGTCAGAGCATTAGACTTAAAGGCCATCTCTGGTGATGCAGAACAAGCACACTGGTGATGGAGAACAAAATACTATATATAGGGCTGTGACAGTCATGGAATATTGTAGGATGGTTATTGGTCAGCCAAATCACCACGGGAACCGTTACAATAGCGTTTGTTTTATGATGCACATTTTTTGAGAACGCACATTTTCTCCTCTCCTCCGCTCCTGACTGCATGTGCTGCTGCTGCAGGGAGGATGGCATTGACCAGGCAACCAAAAACACCTAGCTAGTTTCAGCAAGCAGCAACAAACTTATCATGTTGTAAAGGGTCCATGTTACCGCGGAAACAGACTCAACCACCCGAATGCCCGGCCGTCCCCTCTTCAGTCAGCTGTTCATTCCAACCCCAAAATAAAATAATAACAATCAGAAAAGTTATGATGATTATTTTAATATTCATGACGGTCTTCATCCATAATTGGTGGTAACACAATAATACAGTAATTGTGCCAGCCCTGACGCCTAAGACAAATACACTACACATACTGTACCTGATCAGTGACATACGCCAAGTCTTAGTGCACCCTTCAAAAACCATTAGTCCAATTCATAGATACACTACATGACCAAAAATAAGTGGAAACCTGCTCGTTAAACATCTCATTCCAAAATCATGGGCATTAATATGGAGTTGGTCCCCCCTTTGCTGCTATAACAGCCTCCACTCTTCTAGTAAGGCTTTCAACTAGATGTTGGAACATTGCTGCAGAGACTTGCTTCCATTCAGCCACAAGAGCATTAGTGAGGTTGGGCACTGATGTTGGGTGATTAGGCCAGTCAAGTTCTTCCATAACGATGTCTAACAAATCATTTCTGTATGGACCTTGCTTTGTGCATGGGGGCATTGTCATGGGCCTTCCCCAAACTGTTGCCACAAAGTTGGAAGCACAGAATTGTCTAGAATGTCATTGTATGCTGTAGCGTTAAGATTTCCCTTCACTGGAACTAGGGGGCCTAGCCCGAACCATGAAAAACAACCCCAGATCAATATTCCTCCTCCACCAAACTTTACAGTTGTCACTATGCATACGGGCAGGTAGAGTTCACCTGGCATCCGCCGAACCCAGATTCGTCCGGACTGCCCGATGGTAAAGCGTGATTCATCACTCCAGAGAATGCATTTCCACTGTTCCAGAGTCCAACGGCAGCGAGGTTTACATCACTCAAGCCAACGCTTGGCATTGCGCATGGCGATCTGATGCTTGCGTACGGTTGCTCGGTCATGGAAACCCATTTCATGAAGCTCCAGATGAACAGTTATTGTGCTGACGTTGCTTCCAGTGGCAGTTTGGAACTCGGGTAATGACTGTTGCAACCGAGGACAGATGATTTTTACATGCTACACGCTTCAGCACTCCGCAATCCTGTTCTAAGAGCTTGTGTGGCTTACCACTTCGCAACTGAGCCGTTGATGCTCCTAGATGTTTCCACATCACAATAACAGCACTTACAGTTGAACGGGGCAGCTCTAGCAGGGCAGAAATGTTTATGAACCGACTTGTTAGAAAGGTGTCATCCTATGATGGTGCCACGTTGAAAGTCACTGAGATCTTCAGTAAGGCCATTCTACTGTCAATGTTTGTCTATGGAGATTACATGGCTGTGTGCTCAATTGTATAATTGCTCAATTGTACCTGTCAGAAACGGGTGTGGCTGGAATAGCCGAATCCACTAATTTGAAGGGGTGTCCACATACTTTTGTATATATAGTGTATGTAATTTCACTTGCAAACACCACCATCTTAACCTACATACCTAATGATCCAAAGCTGAGGTTTCAAATGAAAGGTTGACTTAACCCTTTACAGCAACGTCGGAGTCACTTAACCAGTGGTGTCTGGACCGCTTACCCTTTCCAGTAGAAAAGCCAGGCAGAGAGAGAGCAGAAACAGCTTGTTAGCTCCCATCTCTTCAGGCTCTGCAGCTTCCCTCTGCTTGGGAAATCAGGATCAGGCCTTGTAAAACGGGCATGATTCCTCTGCACAGCCAAACACTGGAAGGTGCAGTCAACATGTTCTCGGAGAGCTTGACACGAAAAGTCCCAATTAAATGTTTGAGCGCTGACGGGCAATACCATACTAGCTAGAAGTGGGTTTAAACATTTCAAAAGTTTGGGTCAGAAGACAGGAAGGAACTGAGCAGTGGTTTGACATTTGAACAACCAATTGAAGACCATTCCATGGCTATTTATAGCTACACCAATAGAGCCAATAGCTTCAACTCCAGATGTTTTAGACAGCAGCACCCAGGCTGTGGTACACATGTATACGCTATCTAAACAATGCCAAACAGACTAGGGGTATAATCCCATTCACTGTGTCCCTCCTAATCTCCATATAAAAGAGAAGTACACAAAGTGAATGGAGAGATGGCTTTACCCCTGGATCCACAGATCCACTGTCTGGGCTCCAGAGGTGTGGGTGCCGAGATAAACGAGGCGGAAGGGGATTAAAACGTCCCCAACGTGCTGGCTGTTTTATTGGAACCTCCCTTGGGACCCTGAGGAGGGGATGGGAGAAGGGTAGAGAAGCTGTCTGTGGAGCCGCCACTGGGGAGCCCCCTAGGTAAATCCATTCCCTCACTGCCTCTCAATAGGAGGTGATGAATTGGTTGCAGTCAGCCCCCCACTGGGGTGAGCCGTCGCCTGTCGTGACACAAGCAGAGCACATTGTGGCCTTTATGTCAGCACTTGTGATGGAGCAATCCCAATGCGGGGGGCCTCACTTCAATCAATAATTAATCTAAACATTAAAACACATTTTCGTTGTGTGACAGGCCAATGGGGGAATCAGAGAGGGAGAGGGAGGGAAAGAAAGCGCTACTTTTCCAGGCGCAAGGTATGATGTGGTGTCCACGCCACCCTCCCCGACCTAATTGCGCCCCACTCAGACTTCCACCATAATTTGCAAATAAATTAATTAAAAATCCTACAATGTGATTTTCTGGATTTTTTTCTTCTCATTTTGTCTGTCATAGTTGAAGTGAACCTATGATGACAATTACAGGCCTCTCTCATCTTTTTAAGTGGGAGAACTTGCACAATTGGTGGCTGACTAAATACTTTTTTGCCCCACTGTATACACTAATGCATGTACTGTATCTAACACAGACACCTTTTCCAAACACTGCATCTCTCCCCAGACTTCACATAACATTTTCAATTTGCTGACTTTAGGGATGTTTTCTAAAAGGTTGCAAAATGAAATCATATGTAGATTGAACTAAAAAAAATCAAGCAAATCACTGAAATTCATCTTTGGGGCAAGCTATGGGAATAGGTGCTTGCAAAACTCAATCATATTTCATTTCAATCACAAATTTGGATGGATTTAGTTCCTGGAGCAACACCAATGGAATAACTCTTCCTTCTCTCAAAACATAAATATTTCCATCATTGCTCAAATAGAACCCAGAGCCAAGCCACTGTCATACTTGAGTGATGGCATCTGTCAAACAAATGTGATGTGAAGAAGTGGTCTGATTATGTTGTATTATCCTGCATCTTTTGTCTTGTTGCCAGTGAGATGATGGAGGGACCTTCCATCGAAGATCAAAGCACTTTATGTCAGACATAAACTCATGTGTCCCAGAGACCCAGACAACACTGAGAAGCCACAGATCAGATGCAGTAAAAGCCTCAGTCACAGAGAGAAAATATGGATAATATCAGCGTGATTCAACACACATGTGAAAGCACTCTGAAATGATCTTCTGTAGGCACATGAGCACTGAGCCGGGGTTAAAATGGGAGTGGGGTGTGGTTGGTTGGATCCCCACCCCATTGGGATGAGTAACAACAAAGTGGAGCTTGTAGGTTTTCATAGAAAATTATAATGGAATTTTGGGGAACAGTTATAAAACCTATAAAATCCCAATCCAACCCCATGTATGTGAGGAGCTTGTTGGGACATTTCAGTGACAGTGGAAGGAGACATTACTGACATGTCAGACATTACTGTTGCTGTAGAGCAGGATGTACCCATCAGAGCTGCATTTTCTCATCCTCAGTTATGTCAGCCAGACTCTACTCTTTGTTCGCTCAGCCTTACTAGCTTTAGAAAATTAGCCCACATAACACAGTGACCTGTAAAGAGAGGAGGAAATGGGTACACGAAGAAGGAAACAAAGGCTAAGTAGGTTTAGAGGAGCCACATGTTCATTAAATGATAAGCAAATGTCATTTAGCTGTGATTCATGGTGTAGGAAGCACCAGTGACTCGGTCAATAAGAAGGTGGTCAGATGAAGCAGATGCTGAGCTTCAGGACTGATTTTCTAGCACAGACTGGAATATGTTCCAGGAATCCATCGATGGCATTGAGGAGTACACACCAGTCAGTGGCTTCATCAATACGTGCATCGATGACGTTGTCCCCAAAGTGACCGTATGTACATACCCCAACCAAAAGCCATGGATTATAGGCAACACACACACTGAGCTAAAGGGTAGAGCTGCCGCTTTAAAGGAGCAGGACTCCAACCCGGAAGCTTATAAGAAATCCTGCAATACACTCCAAAAACCATCAAACAGGCAAAGCGTCAATACAGGACTAAGACTGAATTGTACTACACCGGCTCCGACACTCGTCAAATGTGGCAGAGCTTGCAAACTATTACAGACTATAAAGGGAAGCACGGTGCGAGATGCCAAGTGACAAGAACCTGTCAGACGAGCGAAATTGCTTCTATGCTCACTTCGAGGCAAGTAACAATGAAACATGCATGAGAACACCAGCTGTTTCGTACGACTGTGTGATCACGTTCTCCGCAGCCGAGGGTGAGTAAGACCTTTAAACAGGTCAACATTCACAAGGCCGGGTGGATTACCAGGACGTGTACTCCAAGCATGCGCTGACCAACTGGCAAGTGTCTTCACTGACATTTTCAACAAATCCCTGACTGAGTCTGTAATACCAACATGTTTCAAGCAGACCACCATAGTTCCTGTGCCCAAGAACACTAAGGTAACTTGCCTAAATGACTACCGACCCGTGGCACTCACGTCTGTAGCCATGAAGTGCTTTGAAAGGCTGGTCATAGCTCACATTAACACCATTATCCCAGACAACCTAGACCTACTCCAATTTGCATACCGCCCCAACATATCCACAGGTGATGCAATCTCTATTGCACTCCACACCGCCTTTCCCACCTGGACAAAAGGGGTAGGCCGTCATTGTAAATAAGAGTTTGTTCTTAACTGATTTGCTTAATTAATTACAGGTTAAATAAAAATAAATAACAAATTAAACACTTATGTGAGAATGTTATTCATTGACAACTAGTGCCCTCAAAGGTCATCACTATGCTAAGGACCCTGGGACTAAACACCTCCCTCTGCAACTGGATCTTGGACTTCCTGACAGGCCGCCCCAAGGTGGTAAGAGTAAGGAACAACACATCCACCACCCTGATTCTCAACACGGGGGCCCCTCAGGGGTGCGTGCTCAGTCCCCTCCTGTACTCCCTGTTCACTCATGACTGCATGGACAGGTACGACTCCAACACCATCATCAAGTTTGCCGATGACACAACAGTGGTAGGCCCGATCACCGACAATGACGAGACAGCCTATAGGGAGGAGGTCAGAGACCTGGCCGTGTGGTGTCAGTACAACAACCTCTCCCTCAACGTGATCACGACAAAGGAGATGATTGTGGACTACTGGAAAAGGAAGACCGAGCACTCTCCCATTCTCATCGACGAGGCTGTATTGGAACAGGTTGAGAGCTTCAAGTTCCTTGGTGTCCAGATCACAAACAAACTATCATGGTCCAAACACACCAATATAGTTGTAAAGAGGGCATGACAAAGCCTATTCCTCTTCAGGAGACTGAAAAGATTTGGCATGGGTCCTCAGATCGTCAAAAGGCTCTACAGCTGCACCATCGAGAGCATCCTGACTGGTTGCATCACTGCCTGGTATGGCAACTGCTAGGCCTCTGACCGCAAGGCACTACAGAGGGTAGTGCGTACGGCCCAGTACATCACTGTACTTCTCTCTGCTACCGCACGGCAAGCAATACCGGAGCGCCAAGTCTTTGTCCAAAAGACTTCTTAACAGCTTCTACCCCCAAACCATAAGACACCTGAAGAGCTAATCAGCGGGCTACCCAGACCCCTCTTTTACGCTGCTGCTACTCTCTGTTTATTATCTATTCATAGTCACTTTAAATCTACCTACATGTACATATTACCTCAATTACTGATTAACTGGTCCCCCCCTCATTGACTCTGTACCGGTATCCCCTGTATACAGCCTCGCTTATTATTTTACTGCTGCTGTTTAATAATTTTTTACTTTTATTTTTTACTTATCTATTTTTCACTTAACAGTTTTTTAAAGCATTGTTGGTTTAGGGCTTGTAAGGCCGAATACCCGTTGTATTCGGCACATGTGACAAATACAATTTGATTTGATAGGAGGCAGTAGTCTGTGCCAGGACCTGGAATTTCATCCTAATGTTTCAATTTCTTAAACGCATGATAGGGCTCTGTAGTGGAAATATGTTAGGAGCTTTCAGTCCTTGTCACTTGTCCAAAATCCTAACCAGAGATTAAATTGTGCAAATGGTAAATGGAGACTTAATGGTTAGAAGGCTCCAGCCTCAATATCACTCGGCGGAGTGCACACACACACTCATGTATGGGTTTATGATTCATTAAGCTCTGAATATTAATTAGGTGAGATAACTATTTCTTTTTTGTTAAATCAGATTAGGAATGCTTACTCGATTCCCAATTAGTTCCTTAATTAAAGCTCTGTGAGCATGTTTGTGTGAAGCAGTGTTCGTTCCAAAACTAATACCCCATATGTTAATTTCTGGATGGAAAAGGACAGGGTCATCCAACAAGAGAAACAGAAATCTGTCTGTGTGGAGGTCACTTTGAAAGAGAAGTTCTAACAGCTCTAATAGTGACGCGAATAAGGGGCTGGCTTTCCATGAATAGGCTCTGTATCAGAAACACAGCTTCCTTTGATGGGCTAAAAAAGAACAGACATTTGCGGCCTGAATCCGAACCCATTCATATTTACTGAGACACTTAAAGTGGTCTTAATTCAAAGAGTGTCTGGGCACTTTTGAACCCATTATCTCAAAACAACTCATTTCTACTTCTTCAAAAAGTCATTTCTTTGTGTGATGAGAGGTGAAAAACAGGTGGAGGAAAACAATGTCACGCACTTCTGCCGTTAACCATCTGGTGGCACTGTTCCAGCTCCTTTAAATCCATCACGTGACCTCATCCATAGTCATCCTCCCATTACAAGACTAAAAGCTTCAATGTCCACTGACTGAACAAAGGATGCCACTGTGGAGATGGTTTGTGGTTGAAAAGTTACATCTGATAGCTCAGATCTTACTTTCGTCAAGTCAGAGACACGATCTGCTCATGAGTGCCTCAGTGTCGTCCTATTATTGTCTGAATGTTTTGCTTATTGGTCCTGCAAGATTTGGGCATCAATGCAATAAACAATGAATCTTAGTTTATCTAAGGTCACCCCTCTGGTCACTCTGAGAACATTGGTAAATATATATTTTTTTTAACATTCCAGACAAAATATCCTACATATTATGCTGTATATACATACACATACTGTATCACCATCATACACACTGTATCACCACAGAGAGCAGTTAATGAGATGCATCACCTTATGCCTATATCTGTGGTGAGGATGAACTCTTTCAATAGCAGTTTTGTATTAGAATTCATTAGGCGTAGTTGGTGGAAGATTTCATTACGTTCTAATAGAGAAGAGCTCATTTTGACTGGCGAAGACCTTGCTATTACAATCACTTTTAGTTTCGCTCAGATAATATTATCTCTTGGTAGAAGAGATCATTAACATTTTAATGGACAACCTCCTTCCTCACGATTTCTACTGTGTCCCCTTGTCAGTGTGTTACATAGGCTACTGTAAGTGAATTTCATTCAGAACAGCAGCCTCTGTACTGACGGTAGCCAGAAATGGACAAAGGCCCAGTATTCTCACTGTATATTATACTGAAAAAAATAGCGGTTACATTTGTACAATGCAAAATCTGTGTATATGTCAACCAAATGCTAAAAAGTCGCACGCAACATGACTCCAAAAATACACATAATCCCGTCCCTAATGCACCCATCCATGTGCAGCTCTCCTTTGTGTGTGACACGATGGCTTCACTGCAGTGGGTCACGCCTCGAGCTAATGCCCTCCATAGGATGGCCCTTAATATGAAAAAGGGTACAGCCCCCTCTCTTCTCAAAATGTGACTGTCAGAGCCTCCCCTTGCCCCCTCCTGGGCCCTCCTCAGTCCTAATGAGCCATCTCCTGGGGCAGGGCTTTAGCTTTACACTTGCCAGGGGTAAAGAGGTCATCATGTTGCACATTTAAAGACGACACATAGCCATGACTCCCCCCAATTGTGTTGGCTCATTTGTTTTGGTCGTTAAAAAAAAAATTGGCCCCATATTTTGTCCTCCCCACTGGTAGGCTGGCTGTGACCAATTTGGTGAAGCGGGGTGTTTTTTTGTGGGACTGGAGAGACTGCCTCTCTCTGATGTCTGAGAATACATAGAGACTTACCCACAAAAGGCAGACACTTATAAGACGCTCTAAACATTCTAAACACATAACCATACCCATTCATGTGCACGTGCACACACACACACACACCCACACGAGACCTCTGGGGACTGTGTGATTGCCATCGGTGGCACATTTCAAAGCGGTAAATATCAAAAACAGCCTGAATGAGACCTGAACGTATGAAAAGAGACCTTTAGCTGCCACATTAAATATTGATGCTCTAAAGTTATGCAGATTGTTTATTGACCGGCTTCAGAGGGGAAATGGAGGAGAGAAAAACATGTTTGGCCTGACTCCACTGCTATTCTAATTAGTTTGGTTGATTTCTGAATTCTACTTGAATGTGCTCGCCTACCTCCTCATGTCAGCCGGATTGTAATTACCAGAAATAAACAAACAATTAAAGGAATAATTAACTTAATATGCTGTCTTGCTAAAGTGGTCCTCTGGTATAACGTTAACGCTTTGGTTTGCACAGAAAATACACACTTAGTGCTGTACTACCCTTTCACTGCCTCAATCAGGCACAACTACTTTCCCATAATGATTACGACCACAAATGACTGTTTATAAACGTGGATATCGACTTTACCCCTTCAGCATGCATTTGTGTCCCAGTCGATGCCATGGAAGGTTGAGGGTTAGCAGACAACCACAGACGAGCGCACACTCCCTACACCTTTTATTACACTACGATCAGAGCCGACTGCAGATAATGATCAGCTAGGGGTAAATCAGATATTCAACATTTTGATGCTATATTTCTAATTATATAAAATATATGCAAAATTCCGCCAACAGGTTGCTGTGAAATGCCCCACACAACTAATAAGGCAAGCATAACTGTATACCGATTACCGACTTTGGGCACCTCGATATCATGGTTTGCATTTTCAGCACCACAGTCAAACAGAGTATGTCAATCTGGACAAACAGGAAATACATCCCTCCCTACCATGTACACAGTATCAAAGGCTTAGCTTGACAATCTTCAAATGTCATGAAACGTTTGTGTTTTCTAAAATATGTCTCTTTCCATTCAACAAATTGCAGGTGCACAGGTTGGATGCTGGAATCATTTTAGAGTGGACGAACGTGTGCAGGTTGCCTACAGGAGACTTTTGAAGAAGCCTAATCAGATTAAAATGTTGTGACTGGTTGTGTTTATGCCACGGAATACATTTTAAAAGTTAAATAACAACTATTTAGGCTATATTGAAGCATTAGTGTCATGTTTTGTCTTATATTGTCTTGTCATTATGCTTTCCCTTCTGTTCGTTTCCCCCTGCTGGTCTTATTAGGTTCGTTCCCTTTTTCTATCCCTCTCTCTCCCCCTCCCTCTCTCTCCTCTCTCTATCGTTCCGTTCCTGCTCCCAGCTGTTCCTATTCTCCTACTCACTCATTTAGTCTTTCCACACCTGTTCCCTATCTTGTCCTCTGATTAGAGTCCCTATTTCTCCCCTTGTCTTCCGTTTCTGTCCTGTCGGATCCTTGTATATTGTTCGCCGTGCTGTGTCTTGTTTCCCTCAGATGCTGCGTGTGAGCAGGTGTCTGAGTCTGCTACGGTCGGTGCCTTCCCGAGGCAACCTACAGTTTATGGTCGAGTCTCCAGTCTGTCCTCGTCACTACGAGTGGAATTAGTTTTTATGTTTTGTTTTCTGCTCCGATTTGTCTAGGAGTATTGCCTATTTTCCTTTACTGGAATAAAGACTCTGTTTTCGCCAAGTCGCTTTTGGGTCCTCATTCACCTGCATAACAGAAGGATCCGACCAAGAATGGACCCAGCGACTATGGATTCTCTCTACTCTACTCTCGAGTTCCAGGGAGCGATGCTCGGCAGACACGAGCAGGAATTGTCTGCTGCTCGGCATGCCGTTGAGACCCTGGCCGCTCAGGTCTCCGACCTCTCAGGACAGTATCAGAGTCTTCGTCTCGTGCCACCAGCTACTTCCTGGTCTTCCGAGCCTCCGGAACCTAGGGTTAATAACCCACCTTGTTACTCCGGGCAGCCCACGGAGTGCCGCTCCTTTCTCACCCAGTGTGATATTGTGTTCTCTCTCCAACCCAACACATACTCTAGAGAGAGAGCTCAGGTTGCTTACGTCATATCACTCCTTACTGGCCGGGCTCGAGAGTGGGGCACAGCTATCTGGGAGGCAAGGGCTGATTGTTCTAACAATTACCAGAACTTTAAAGAGGAGATGATAAGGGTTTTTGATCGTTCAGTTTTTGGGAAAGAAGCTTCCTGGTCTCTGTCTTCCCTATGTCAAGGTAATCGATCCATAATGGATTACTCTATAGAGTTTCGCATCCTTGCTGCCTCCAGTAACTGGAACGAGCAGGCGTTGCTCGCTCGTTTTCTGGAGGGACTCCACGCTAAGGTTAAGGATGAGATTCTCTCTCGGGAGGTTCCATCCAGCGTGGATTCTTTGATTGAACTCGCTATTCGCATTGAACGACGGGTAGATCTTCGTCACCGAGCTCATAGAAGAGAGCTCGCGTTAACTGTGTCTCCCCTCTCTCCGACACTACCGTCTTTCCCCACTGACTCAGGTGTTGAGCCCATGCAGCTGGGGGGTATTCGCATTTCGACTAAGGAGAGGGAACGGAGAATCACCAACCGCCTCTGTCTCTATTGCGGTTCCGCTGGTCATTTTGTCATTTCATGTCCAGTTAAAGGCCAGAGCTCATCAGTAAGCGGAGGGCGACTGATAAGCGCTACTAGACGGTCCTCTCCGTCAAGTACCTGTTCTACCTTACCGGTCCATCTACGCTGGACCGGATCGGCAGCTTCCTGCAGTGCATTAATAGACTCTGGGGCGGAGGGCTGTTTTATGGACGAAGCCTGGGCTCGGGAACATGACATTCCTCTCAGACAGTTAGGGGAGCCCACGGTCATGTTTGCCTTGGATGGTAGTCCTCTCCCCAGTATATTATGTGAAACCCTACCTTTAACCCTCACTGTATCTGGTAACCATAGTGAGACCATTTCTTTTTTGATTTTTTGTTCACCTTTTACACCTGTTGTTTTGGGTCATCCCTGGCTAGTGTGTCATAATCCTTCTTTTGATTGGTCTAGTAATTCTATCCTTTCCTGGAACGTTTCTTGTCATGTGAAGTGTTTAATGTCTGCTATTCCTCCTGTTTGTTCTGTCCCCTCTTCTCAGGAGGAACCTGGTGATTTGACAGGAGTGCCGGAGGAATATCATGATCTGCGCTCGGTCTTCAGTCGGTCCAGAGCCAACTCCCTTCCTCCTCACCGGTCGTATGATTGTTGTTCTGATCTCCTCAAGAAGCGTTTTGCATCCGCTCCTATCCTTGTTGCACCTGACGTCACTAAACAGTTTATTGTTGAGGTTGACGCGTCGGGGCTGGGCGTGGGAGCCATTCTGTCCCAGCGCTCCGATACTGACGATGGGGTCCACCCTTGCGCGTATTTTTCTCATCGCCTGTCACCGTCGGAACGTAACTATGATGTGGCTAACCGCGAACTGCTCGCCATCCGTTTAGCCCTAGGCAAATGGCGACAGTGGTTGGAGGGGGCGACCGTTCCTTTTGTCGTTTGGACTGACCAAAAGAACCTTGAGTACATCCGTTCTGCCAAACGACTGAATGCGCGTCATGCTCGTTGGGCGTTGTTTTTCGCTCGTTTCGAGTTCGTTATTTCTTATTGCCCGGGTACTAAGAACACCAAGCCTCATGCTTTATCCCGTCTCTTTAGTTCTTCTGTGGCTTCTACCGATCCCGAGGGGATTCTTCCTGTTGGGCGTGTTGTCGGGTTGACTGTCTGGGGAATTGAGAGACAGGTTAAGCAAGCACTCACGCACACTGCGTCGCCGCGCGCTTGTCCTAGTAACCTTCTTTTCGTTCCTGTTTCTACTCGTCTGGCTGTTCTTCAGTGGGCTCACTCTGCCAAGTTAGCTGGCCATCCCGGCGTTCGGGGTACGCTTGCTTCTATTCGCCAGCGGTTTTGGTGGCCTACTCAGGAGCGTGACACGCGCCGTTTCGTGGCTGCGTGTTCGGACTGCGCGCAGAATAAGTCTGGTAATTTTTTTCTGCTTCTGCTCCTGGTCTTGCTGGGTCTCAGTCTGTTCCCTGCCATCGCATCTCTCCTGTTCTTGTTCCTGCCCTTGCTGTGTCTCAGTCTGTCCCTAGTTGTTACTCTCCTGGCCTGTTTGGTCCTGTTTGCTCTAAAGCTTTCAGTTCTCTACCCGTGTCTCATTTTTTTTTTTTAGAGTAGTACCCTAGTTTCCCTTTTTATCGTTTTTCGTTACGGTCCTGAGGAGAGGAGTTGGGTTCTTTCTCGGGACGTGCTGGACCGTTTGTGATCTATGATTTCCTCCGTTGCCGCCAGTGTTCCTCCTCGAGAGCGCCAGGAGGCGCTCGGTGAGTGGGGGGTACTGTCATGTTTTGTCTTATATTGTCTTGTCATTATGCTTTCCCTTCTGTTCGTTTCCCCCTGCTGGTCTTATTAGGTTCGTTCCCTTTTTCTATCCCTCTCTCTCCCCCTCCCTCTCTCTCCTCTCTCTATCGTTGCGTTCCTGCTCCCAGCTGTTCCTATTCTCCTACTCACTCATTTAGTCTTTCCACACCTGTTCCCTATCTTGTCCTCTGATTAGAGTCCCTATTTCTCCCCTTGTCTTCCGTTTCTGTCCTGTCGGATCCTTGTATATTGTTCGCCGTGCTGTGTCTTGTTTCCCTCAGATGCTGCGTGTGAGCAGGTGTCTGAGTCTGCTACGGTCGGTGCCTTCCCGAGGCAACCTACAGTTTATGGTCGAGTCTCCAGTCTGTCCTCGTCACTACGAGTGGAATTAGTTTTTTATGTTTTGTTTTCTGCTCCGATTTGTCTAGGAGTATTGCCTATTTTCCTTTACTGGAATAAAGACTCTGTTTTCGCCAAGTCGCTTTTGGGTCCTCATTCACCTGCATAACAATTAGGTTCTAGGTTCGTAAGGAATAGAACCTCGGGTTGGAGAGGAGGCAGAGCGCACATTAAGCTTTCCTGAATAACTGTGCCTGCTGGGAACATAGGCCTCTGTGGCCACATTATTATAGGACGACTTGGGAGAATGATGATCTGCAACTGACCGTGCATCTCAGTATCAGAAGAAATTATACAGCCAGACTGGCCTGTAACTGTGCCTTTCTAGACCTTATAAACTGTCGATCCAAATTTGTCTAGGGTGGAAGAAATTAGGGCTAAAATAAACCAGAGACAAAAACGCATTACCCTCCCCTGTGCCCAATAAATTAAAAAAACACACAACCCTCCCAAGCAAAAAAGAGACAATTGTCCCCTAAGTGGACCACCCCCCCAAGTACATTTTGAACAGTATCAAAGAGAATGGGTATGAGTCAGACATTTATTCTAGTATCAGAATTGACTACAAAATAAATTGAATAATTTTGGTCATGAATTCAGTCTCATCCAAAACAAGATTTGCGAGATGATAGAAAAAATTATGTACACTACCGTTCAAAAGTTTGGGGTCACTTAGAAATGCCCTTGTTTTTGAGAGAAAACATTAAAATTAAAATAACATCAACTTGATCAGAAATACAGTGTAGTCATTGTTAATGTTGTAAATTACTATTGTAGCTGGAAACGGCTGATTTTTCATGGAATATCTACATTTCTACCCGTAAAAGTCCAGTCTCATCATCAACAGTGAAGAGGTGACTGCTGGATGCTGGTCTTCTAGGCAGAGTTCCTCTGTCCAGTGTCCATGTTCATTTGCCCATCTTAATCATTTGTTTTTATTGGCCAGTCTTCACTGCTAACTTTGAGACGGGTGTTTTGCCGGTACTATTTAATGAAGCTGCCAGCGGAGGACTTGTGAGGCGTCTGTTCCTCAAACTAGACACTCTAATGTACTTGTTCTCTTGTGCAATTATGCACCGGGGCCTCCCACTCTTTCTATTCTGGTTAGACCCAGTTTGTTCTGTTACGTAAAGGGAGTAGTACACAGCGTTGTACGAGATCTTCAGTTTATTGGCAATTTCTCACATGGAATAGCCTTCATTTCTCGGAACAAGAATTGACTGACGAGTTTGATAAGAAAGTTCTTTGTTTCTGGCCATTTTGAGCCTGTAATCGAACCCACAAATGATGATGCTCCAGATACTCAACTAGTCTATAGAAGGCCAGTTTTATTGCTTCTTTAATCAGAACAGCAGTGCTAACCTAATCAGCCGTGCTAACCTAATTACAAAAGGGTTTTCTAATGATCAATTTGGCTTTTAAAATGATGAACTTGGATTAGCTAACACAACATGCCATTGAAACACACGGGTGATGTTTGCTGATAATGGGCCTCTGTACTGTAGATATAAAAATCTGCAGTTTCCAGCTACAATAGTCATTTACAACAGTAACAATGTCTACACCGTATTTAATCATCAATTTTCAATTGTATTTTATTTTAAAATGGACAAAAGCACTTTTCTTTCAAAAACAAGGACATTTCTAAGTGACCCCAAACTTTTGAACGGTAGTGTATGTCACGGACTGAATGGTACCATAACAGTTTGGGTTGATTTTAATCCTGCCCTCATGCAGCTGCACATGACTCGATCGTAAAGCTCATGGTCAATTTTGCATTCAATATCCCTATGGGTCTAGCTAGGGACCATAAGTAAATTAAACAGTTTATATGGGACAATATTTTAATTGCTCTAAAATTCAATGACAAATAAATCTCAAACCAACAATAAATGGTCAAAAAAAAATCATATTCAAATATTAAAAGCATTTAATGAGACAACTTAATGATGTGCAACATGAAAATATTGTCCCATATACATTGTGCAATGTATTGATGGTCCCCAACTATACCCAGAGATAGGCTATTCAAAGTCAAACCAACTTTACCATGGTAGCACACCAGCTAATTGGCCAAATTATTTGGCTAATTCTTCCCACCTGCGAACACACAAGAGAGTCACTCACAGTTATGGACACTAGCATTCAGTCATGGCCGCTAGCATTTCTTAATGAACCAAATCTAAAACAAGGCCAAATCAGGAAGTGCAGTCACCCTTTAACTGTTTTCTAGAACTTTGTGAGATCAACTTCCCTCTTGCAATTCACCCATGACCTTCTCACTACTGGTTGGAGATCAATTGTATATTACACAACAGAACTATAGGCTACAGCTAAATTCAGCATAAGCTTGATTCCAACATTAATTTGTTCAGTTACTGTACTGTAGCAGCAATCAGACTGTGTGTGGAGCCCTGAGGGGTGTAAACCTGGCTGACTCCTGTAATAACTCTGCCATAGGTGACTTACAGCTTCATTGTGAGGTGATGCTGTGTTCAGGTGAGACGGCTAACCTTCCAGCTAAACAGGAAAGGTGGGGTGAGCCCACATCACAAGGTCACACTGCACAGAAAAGCAAAGCAAAGGAACAATGAAAGGAGTGAAAGTAATTGATTAGTTCATGTTAGTAATACTGTAAAAATAGGTTATATTCCAAAATGAAAGCAAATCCTATTGTCACAATTATTAATACGAGTGGACATCTAATAGCCGTGAAAAATCCTATGTCCTTGACACAGGGTAACTCGTATTATTCTACCTATACAAAGGTAATAAAATAGTCTCATGTGTACAGTGACTCATGATGAGACAAGATCAGTAACATTAATTATTTGGGAATAAAGTTGATCATAAACCTGTCTCCCTAAAAGTGATGTCACGAAGTAGGTTCCTCCCCTTGTTCAGGCGGTGTTCGGCGGTTGACGTCACAGGTCTTCTATCTTTTCACACTCACCTGGTTTCAATTTCCTAATAACATGTTGTATATGTTCCCTCTGTTTCCCCCATGTCCTTGTCGGGAATTGGACAGTGCAGTAGCACATAAACTACTGAGTGCCATGGTATTTATAAGACTGGGGAACATAAAGTATGGGGTTAGTCTTTCTGCCTATCATACCGGTCTGTTAGAACTCACACTCCAAGCTGCACAAGCTAAGCATTAATTACAGTGGTGGTACATGTTGTAATTATTCCACAATGCAATGTAGAGCCTGAATGGAAAATGAGGTAGCAAGAACATCTGTACATGTCATCACTGAAAAGAAGTAATGCTACTGGGGTATTGTGTCCAATACATCTGACCTCAGGGTTGGAATGGATTGAAATACCACCTGTATAGCTGTATATAACTGTACCTGATATTGCTTCTCCTTATGACCTGATGCTACTTACTCTTTTTTTATTCTATTTTTTTTACCCCCTTTTCTCCTCAATTTCGTGGTATCCAATTAGTAGTTAGTCTTGTCCCATCGCTGCAATTCCCGTACGGACTTGGGTCCGGTCTCAGCTGGCAGTGCCTTAGACCACTGCACCACTCGGGAGGCCCCTTACAACTTACTCTTGAAAGTTGTAATAGTAGAATGCACAACTGGCAATTTCAAAACTGGGTAGTGCATAGTCAGTTTTCCTTATGTCAGTCATTGCATACATTAGCCCATAGATGTTACTGTAATGTTTGAGACACTCAAATATCACATGAATACACATTAGACATGGTAAAATGTATAGAATTGCAAGAAAATGTGCTTCAAAACTGCTAAATGTTTTCTGAACTCCTAAATTGATAGTGCAATTTTTTTTGTCGATTTTTACAGCTAAATATCTACATTACATGATGAAAATGTGTTTGGTATTATTGTGTGTAGTTATGTTTTCTAGCTATCTAGCTAGCTAGCCAACCCATAGAAAGAGTATTGCATTGTGGATTTTGCAGTTGACTTCAGCTGCAACAGATTTCCACAATGATTTTTCACATAGTTTTTTCCCCATTATTTTGTTAATACCAATATGTGAGAACAATATTTTTTTGTGATTTACAGCAACGAGTGGGTGGATTTTTCCTTTAATCAGGGAATTAGACTGGGGGAGGTTTGGAGTGGCACGGTGAAAAAGGACGAACTACATTACATAGAGCGAACAATAGAATGAGAATGTGTGCATGTGAGAGAGTCATGGGTTTAGAGAGAGACCATGGTTTTCTAATGCCACATGAAGCCTAATATCCTAATAGCATTTTATATCTTAATGTAAAATTCTACAACATCAATTACACTCTTGATGTTTAACGATGGCCCAATACGCCCGTTTAATCATATCAAATATCAAATCCAATTTGCCATGAAGAAAAGACGGCAATTCAGGGGGCGGAGATCAGGGTGCCTTGTAAGAATTTGTCAGTGAGTGGGTAATGTGCAATCACTGGAAAATAAACTTGATGATCTCCGTTCGAGACTATCCTACCAACGGGATATTAATAACTGTAATATCTTATGTTTCACCAGTTGTGGCTGAATGACGACATGGATAATATAGCGCTGGCTGAGTTTTCCGGACAGAACAGCTACGTCTGGTAAGACGAGGGGTGGGGATGTGTGTCTATTTGTCAATAGCAGCTGGTGTGCGATGTCTAATATTAAAGAAGTCTCGAGATATTGCTTGCCTGAGGTAGAGTACCTCAAGATAAGCTGTAGACCACACTATCTATATTATTCGTAGCCATCTATTTACCACCACCAACCAATGCTAGAACTAAGACCACACTCAATGAGCTGTATAAGGCCATAAGCAAACAAGAAAAGGCTCATCCAAAAGTGGCACTCCTAGTGGCCAGGGACTTTAATGCAGACAAACTTAAATCCGTTTTACCTAATTTCTACCAGCATGTCATGTGCAACCAGAGGAGAAAAAAACTCTAGACCACCTTTACTCAACACACAGAGAGACATACAAAAATCTTCCTCGCCCTCCATTAATCAAATCTGACCATAATTCTATCCTCCTGATTCCTGCTTACAAGCAAAAACTAAAGCAGGAAGTACCGGTGACACGCTCAATACAAAAGTGGTCAGAAGATGCAGATGTTACGCTACAGGACTGTTTTGCTAGCACAGGCTGGAATATGTTCCAAGATTCATTCAATGGCATTGAGGAGTATACCACCTCATCAATAAGTGCATCAACGATGACATTAACAGTAACCGTGAGTACATATCCAAACCAGAAGCCATGGATTACAGGCAACATCCGCACCCAGCTAAAGGCTAGAGCTGCCACTTTCAAGGAGCGGGATACTAATCCGGACACTTATGCCCTCTGACGAACCCTCAAACAGGCAGAGCATCAATACTGGACTAAGATTGAATCGTACTACACCGTCTCTGATGCTTGTCGGATGTGGCAGGGCTTGCAAACTATTACGGACGACAAAGGGAAACCCAGCTGCGAGCTGCCCAGTGACGCGAGCCTACCAGACGAGCTAAATGCCTTTTACTCTCACTTCGAGGTAAGCAACACTGAAGCATGCATGAGAGCACCAGCTGCTGCGGACGACTATGTGATCACGCTCTCCGTAGCCAATGTGAGCAAGACCTTTAAAAACAGGTAAACATTCACAAGACGGGGCCTAACGGATTACCAGGACGTGTACTAAGAGCATGCGCTGACCAACTGGCAAGTGTCTTCACTGACATTTTCAACCTCCTGACCGAGTCTGTAATACTTACATGTTTCAAGCAGACCACCATAGTCCTTGTGCCCAAGCAAACAAAGGTAACCTTCCTAAATGACTACCGCCATTAGCAATCACATCAGTAGCCACGAAGTGCTTTGAAAGGCTGGTCATGACTCACATCAACACCATTACCCAGGAAACCTAGACCAACTCCAAATCGCATACTGCTCCAACAGATGACGCAATCTCAATCGCACTCCACACTACCCTTTCCCACCTGGACAAAAGGAACACCTGCCATAGTTCCCACCAAGCTCATCACTAAGCTAAGGACCCTGGGACGAAACACCTCCTTCTGCAAATGGATGCTGGACTTGGGCCACCTGGGCCACCCCCAGGTGGTAAAGGTAGGCAACAACACATCTGCCACCCTGATCCTCAACACTGGGGCCCCTCAGGAGTGTGTGCTTAGTCGTCCCCCCCCCCCCCGTACTCCCTGTTCACCCACGACTGTGTGGCCAAACACGACTTCAAAACCCTCATTAAGTTTGCTGACAACACAACAGTGGTGGACCTGATCACCGACAACGATGAGACAGCCTATGCGGAAGAGGTCAGAGACCTGACAGTGTGGTGCTACGACAACAACCTCTCCCTCAACGTAAGCAAGACAAAGGAGCTGATTGTGGACTACAGGAAAAGGAGGGCCAAACAGGCCCTCATTAACTTCGACGCGCTGTGGTGGAGCGGGTCACCAACCAACTATCATGGTCCAAACACACCAAGACAGTCGTGAATAGGGCACAACAACACCTTTTCTCCTCAGGAGACTGAAAAAAGGGTAATGCGTATGGCCCAGCACATCACTGGGGCCAGGCTTCCTGCCATTCAGGACCTACAATTGAAGTTAGAAGTTTTCACACACTTAGGTTGGAGTCATGAAAACTTGTTTTTCAACCACTCCACAAATGTCTTGTTAACCAACTATAGTTTTGGCAAGTCGGTTCGGGCATGACACAAGTCATTTTTCCAACAATTATTTACAGACAAATTATTTAACTTATAATTCATTGTATCAGAATTCCAGTGGGCCAGAAGTTTTAACTTAGTGTATGTACTGTGCCTTTAAACAGCTTAGAAAATTCCAGAAAATGATGTCATGGCTTTAGAAACTTCTGGTAGGCTAATTTACATCATTTGAGTCAATTGGAGGTGTACCTGTGGAAGTATTTCAAGGCCTACCTTCAAACTCAGTGCCTCTTTGCTTGACATCATGGGGAAATCAAAAGAAATCAGCCAAAATCTAGAAAATAATTGTAGACCTCCACAAGTCATCCTTGGGAGCAATTTCCAAACGCCTGAAGGTACCACATTCATCTGTACAAACAATAGTACGCAAGTATAAACACCATGGGATCACACAGCCGTCATACCGCTCAGATATGTTTAGCCTGTGATGGCTACTCTATCAGTAGTCCAACATTCCTGGCTTACAACACTCTTTCAAAATACCTCAAGCCATGTGTTTTCTTTTTTACCTGTAATGTACTGTTTACGGATGTCTTTGACTCCTTGTTAGTGTCACCTCTGGCAACGTGAATAAACCTTCTCTCGCTCACTGCTGTCTTTCATTTTGGAGAGAGATGATGATATGGTGATGGCTAGGGTGCGAAAAGTGCAAATCAATCACAGAACAACAGCAGAACAACAGTTTTGGAACCACTGCTCCAAAACCGCCATAAAAACGACAGACTACGGTTTGCAACTGCACATGGGGATAAAAATTGTGCTTTTTGGAGAAATGTCCTATGGTCTGATGAAACTGTTTGGCCATAATGACCATCGTTATGTTTGGAGGAAAAAGGGAGAGGCTTGCAAGCCAAAGAACACCATCCCAACCGTGAAGCATGGGGGTGGCAGCATCATGTTGTGGGGGTGCTTTGCTGCAGGAGGGACTGGTGCACTTCATAAAATAGATGGCCTCATGAGGAAGGAAAATTATGTGGATATATTGAAGCAGCATCTCAAGTCAGGAAGTTAAAGCTTGGCTGCAAATTGGTCTCCAAATGGACAATGACACCAAGCATACTTCCAAAGTTATGGCAAAATGGCTTAAGGACAACAAATTCCAGGTATTGGAGTGGCCACCACAAAGCCCTGACCTCAATCCTATAGAACTGAAAAGTGGGTGCGAGCAAGGAGGCCTACACACCTGACTCAGTTACACCAGCTCTGTCAATTGGAATGGGCCAAAATTCACCCAACTTATTGTGGGAAGCTTGTCGAAGGCTACCCAAAACATTTACCCCAAGTTAAACAATTTAAAGGCAATGCTACCAAACACAAATTGAGTGTTTGTAAACATCTGACCAACTGGGAATGTGATGATAGAAATAAAAGCTGAAATAAATTATTCTCTCTACTATTATTCTGACATTTCACATTCTTAAAATAAAGTGGTGATCTTAACTGACCTAATACAGGGAATTTTTACTAGAAATAAATATCAGGAACTGTGAAAATCTGAGTTTAAATTTGTTTGGCTAATGTATACGTAAAACTTCCGACTTCAACTGTATATTCTAGGTAGTTTCAGAGGAAGGCCCAAAATATGTTCAACGACTCCAGTCACCTAAGTCATAGACTGTTCTCTCTGCTACCGCACGGCTAGCGGGACTGGAGCGCCAAGTCTAGGTCCAAAAGGCGCCATAACAGCTTCTACCCCAAAGCCATAAGACTCCTGAACAATTAATCAAATTGCCACCCGGACTATCTACAGTGCCTTGCGAAAGTATTCGCCCCCCTTGAACTTTGCGACCTTTTGTCACATTTCAGGCTTCAAACATAAAGATATAAAACTGTATGTTTTTGTGAAGAATCTACAACAAGTGGGACACAATCATGAAGTGGAACAACATTTATTGGATATTTCAAACTTTTTTAACAAATCAAAAACTGAAAAATTGGACGTGCAAAATTATTCAGCCCCTTTACTTTCAGTGCAACAAACTCTCTCCAGAAGTTCAGTGAGGATCTCTGAATGATCCAATGTTGACCTAAATGACTAATGATGATAAATACAATCCACCTGTGTGTAATCAAGTCTCCGTATAAATGCACCTGCACTGTGATAGTCTCAGAGGTCCGTTAAAAGCGCAGAGAGCATCATGAAGAACAAGGAACACACCAGGCAGGTCTGAGATACTGTTGTGAAGAAGTTTCAAGCCGGATTTGGATACAAAAATATTTCCCAAGCTTTAAACATCCCAAGGAGCACTGTGCAAGCGATAATATTGAAATGGAATGAGTATCAGATCACTGCAAATCTACCAAGACCTGGCCGTTCCTCTAAACTTTCAGCTCATACAAGGAGAAGACTGATCAGAGATGCAGCCAAGAGGCCCATGATCACTCTGGATGAACTGCAGAGATCTACAGCTGAGGTGGGAGACTCTGTCCATAGGACAACAATCAGTCGTATATTGCACAAATCTGGCCTTTATGGAAGAGTGGCAAGAAGAAAGCCATTTCTTAAAGATATCCATAAAAAGTGTTGTTTAAAGTTTGTCACAAGCCACCTGGGAGACACACCAAACATGTGGAAGAAGGTGCTCTGGTCAGATGAAACCAAAATTGCACTTTTTGGCAACAATGCAAAACGTTATGTTTGGCGTAAAAGCAACACAGCGCATCACCCTGAACACACCATCCCCACTGTCAAACATGGTGGTGGCAGCATCATGGTTTGGGCCTGCTTTTCTTCAGCAGGGACAGGGAAGATGGTTAAAATTGATGGGAAGATGGATGGAGCCAAATACAGGACCATTCTGGAAGAAAACCTGATGGAGTCTGCAAAAGACCTGAGACTGGGACGGAGATTTGTCTTCCAACAAGACAATGATCCAAAACATAAAGCAAATTCTACAAAGGAATGGTTCAAAAATAAACATATCCAGGTGTTACAATGGCCAAGTCAAAGTCCAGACCTGAATCCAATCGAGAATCTGTGGAAAGAACTGAAAACTGCTGTTCACAAATGCTCTCCATCCAACCTCACTGAGCTCGAGCTGTTTTGCAAGGAGGAATGGGAAAAAATGTCAGTCTCTCGATGTGCAAAACTGATAGAGACATACCCCAAGCGACTTACAGCTGTAATCGCAGCAAAAGGTGGCGCTACAAAGTATTAACTTAAGGGGGCTGAATAATTTTGCACGCCCAATTTTTCAGTTTTTGATTTGTTAAAAAAGTTTGAAATTTCCAATAAATGTCGTTCCACTTCATGATTGTGTCCCACTTGCTGTTGATTCTTCATAAAAAATACAGTTTTATATCTTTATGTTTGAAGCCTGAAATGTGGCAAAAGGTCGCAAAGTTCAAGGGGGCTGAATACTTTCGCAAGGCACTGTAACTGACCTACTGTAGAACATTCACATGGTTTCGGAGAGACCGCACAGCTAGAGAATTAGAAAGATGTTGAGTTGCATTATAGATGCACACACTTCCATGCATGTCAGAAAAATGATATAAATAATACAGCCTGCTCTGCTCTACACCCCCCCGCTCCCCTCCTCTCCCCCCTCAGTGTAAGGAGCCCTGTGGAGGCCTGGAGTCAATACTGTACACTACATACAAGTCCTTGGAATTGCCAGGCACCTCACGATATGATATTATCACGATACTTCTTAGGTGCCGATACGATATGTATTGCAATTCTCACGATTCTATATGTATTGCGATTACATATTGATTTTATTGCGATATGATGTTCCAAACGAATTGCGAACAATATGTCTGCTGCAGAGGAACAAGAGAGAGAGCATGAGAAAACAAGTTTGGATATGTCATGGAAATAAAAAGTGCTGCAATTATAAAATAAAATAAAATCATATTTAAAAAGATGGAGAACAAACTATGAAGGGAAATTACTGATATTTTGGTGCATGTACAGCCAACTAGTGTAACACATTATATTACATTGCAATATTGTCAAAATTATATGAGTCAAAAATAATATTACGATTTGTAACTGTATAGATCCCCCCCCCCCCCATCACTACTGTATACTATCACTTTACCTTACTGTTGAAGTGAAATGGTACTTTTGACAAATCACCCTGATATGAACCATATGAGAGCCATGTACACACAGAAGCAATTTAATTAGGGGTTGTGACAGAGCTTGTCAGTAGTTGGATGGGTGGTGTGATGAGCATATGTGTGTACCTGCAGGGGATATATTGTGAGTGAGAGACAGTGATGGATGGTATATTGTGTGTGTGTGTGTGTGTGTGTGTGTGCGTGCGTGCGTGCGTGCGTGTGTGTGTGTGTGTAGTGTGGCTGCATGTGTGCATAAGAGAGAGTTTGAGTGTGTTTTTGTGCGGGAGAGTTTGTGTGTGTTTTTGTGTGAGACAGAGAGAGGGAAAGGAAGAGGCAGAGAGTCTGGGTGTAAGGGATTATCATGCTAGTCTGATTGGCATGCAGGTACGGTAGCACAGTGTCTGAATGAATTTCCTTGCCGCGCTTTGACAAGCAGGTGCCACTCAATCATGTGAGCCCCATTCATTTGCCTTCCTGAGAGAACAGATGCTGGGTTGATTCCATAGCTTCTCTCCATTCTATATGTACACGCACACACACATAATGCAATATACACTTTAGTTAGTTTTAACGTGTGAACCTATTGTCTTACTACAGTATGCATCTGTTCCTTTATGAGTAGTGCTCTCGGCCTCTAGTGTAGATTCTGAGAAGGTTCAGACCCAGCATTGACACTCAATACAGCATTTCACAGACAGAATGTGTCAGAGAGGCTGGCTGCTATCAGGCAGCAGATAACTTTGTGGCCTCCTAGAGAGAAGACCCCTGGGGTTTAAAGTGGCCCTAGCCATCACCAGATCATCATCTCTCTCCAAAATGAAAGGCAGCAGTGAGTGAGAGAAGGTTTGTTCACGTTGCCAGAGGTGACACTAACATGGAGTCAAAGACATCCGTATACAGTACATTACAGGTAAAAAAGAAAACACATGGCTTGAGGTATTTTGAAAGAGTGTTGTAAGCCAGGAATGTTGGACTACTGATAGAGTAGCCATCACAGGCTAAACATATCTGTTAGTGCAAATGACATGTGTCATCAAGTCATCAAGGAAGTGTTGCTGAATATTTGGATCTCTTACACATCCAAATAATGAGGGGATCACTCTCCCCACTACACACGGTTCCATAGGGACAGATGTGGTGAGTGGAGTCCCGCATCAGTAAGTATTTGAGAGGCTTATTTCTAAAAGTGGGCCCAGTACACAGTGTGCAAGCTGACACCTCTCTAGCCAATCCAATCCAATCTAACGCCTCAGCTCTATTGCAGACCAGGCCATCATTATCCCCTCCTTTCCTCTTCTCTTCCCTTGCTCATCAGTGCCTACGTCACCCTGCCACTGACACCTGACCCCTGTCGGTCCCCAGGGTCAGCACCAGGCCTAATGAGTGAGCAACCTAACAATTTACAGCCACACAGACTAGACGAGGGAACGAGGGTTTACAGAGGACTTGGCTATTGGCCTGAGGGGGTAATCTCAACAGAGAGTCAGAGGAAACAATTAAATCCAACAACTTGTGAGAGCATTGCATTTCTAGCCATCCATTCAACTGTCTTGGGACAGGCAGGGTCTATCAACACTTCTAGATCTAGAAGTGTAGAAGTGTGGAGACCCCAAGGGAGCAGGTGTGGTTGTAGGCTGGCAGGAAACAAACCAGCGTCCAGCTCTAACACATACAGCCACTCACATCCTCCACACTGGAATGGAGAAGTATGGCGAGGCAATAGAAGCAACACTGATGTGAAGAACTTACTTAATAGCTTCAAACAGCCTATGAACACTTATGCCCAGCAAAGTGCTGTTGTTCCTATGCACATCTGTCAATGTTTTGGGTATGTCTGTGAGGAGGGATTTGGTGTCAATGCGCAGAACCATTGCTTTACTTTATATCCCTGCCAGTATTTTGGATCCTGAGGGGCTCATAGTAACAAGCTGACACCATTTTGTCCATTAAGTTGAAAATGAGCAGAGTCAGTGCCTTGTACTTTTACGAGCTTATCCCACTTGCCCGTGAATTCTGGTGCTCATGGTATGTCTGACGCCCAGGGCTTGGAAAATAGAAAACTATAACTGTATGTGTGAGTGTGTATATGAAGAGTGAGACAGCAAGAATCAGTATGCATGTATGGGTGGCATTGTTTTACATGAAAATGTTAGTCATTTAGCAGACACTCTTATCCAGAGCAATTTACAGTAGCAATTAGGGTTAAGAATACCTTGCTCAGGGGCACAGACAGTTTTTTCACCTAGTCAGCTCGGGGATTCGAACCAGCAACCTTTCGGTGACTTGCCCAGTGCTTTTAACCACCTTCATGCAACACTAGACACTTCTCTATATTCTGCATTCCATATTTCCACTGGGGGCCAGCACAGAGCACACCTGAGGTGTGGCCAGGTCAGAGGGCCAGGTTAGAGTTCAGGTCTCGGGACAGGATGTGTTTGGGGTCTGAACTTTGCCTGTTGGTTCCAGAGCAGCCTCCTGGGGGAGTTGAGATAAAATGAATGAATGACACCACCCCATTCCACCCAGCCAGGTACTGTGTCTGATGCAGCCCAGCAGGTTGGAAGGGAACCAAGCCAAGAATAACAGCAAGCTCCTGAATCAATGCACCATAGAAAACAATGGCAGAGACTGGTTGCTGCTCAAATCCCAAAAGCTTATCGAGTCTGCTGTGTGTTACCTCAGGGCGAAGGCTTTGCTCTTACAGGAGACACACACATCTGGCGTCCTGGTTTGCCCCCTGGGTTCACTACCTGCTTCTACATCAACAGCCAACCTCAGAAACACACAAACATCCCAAGAAAGGGTACGCACGCATACCATCTTCCACAGCGGGTCAAGAGACCCATGGATGGCACCGTACTGAATGGCTGCCATCATGCAAGCTCTGATCCAAATTCGCTATTTTGTGATTCTTTTGGCCTTTATCATCACTTTTTTTTTGGCATTCAATATAGCCGCTATCATTTCTTATGATTGACAAGAACTTTTGAACATCAGATTGGCAGTTACTAACCTCAATTCTGGCCCCAACTTGGACTCATCTGCCCTGAGCTCTTTGTGTAATTCCTACCAAACGTTTGGGCTATCCAAGAGGAAACACCAGAGGCAAAAGAGACAGGAGAGGGGGAGCCCTGGTGAGATTAAGGCGAAGAGAAAACCAGTCACCTCCTCCCTCCATTCTATTGTCTTGATAATAAGATGGATGACCTCCGATCGCAGATTTGCTATCAACGGGACTCTTGCAACTGCAATATTCTCTGCTTTTCTGAAATATGGCTTTCGGACAAGATACCCCACATGGCTATCCAACTCAATGGATTCTCAATTCACTGAGCAGACAGGGCATTGGATTCAGGGAAATTGAGAGGGGTAGGGGGATGCCTCTTCATCAACAGCAAATGGTCTGCTGACTTTGAAGTCTCAACCCATTGTTCATCCGTCTTGGAATAACTGATGGTCAAATGTTGACCCTTCTACCTCCCGAGAGAGTCTTCAGCTGTTATCGTGACACCACTATGCTGAGGTGTAGTATGATCTTTTGATCTTTGAGGCATGAAAAGATAAAAACACATGAAGACAACGCAAATCCGAAAACACACACACATATCTCTCTTAAGCCGAGTGAATGCTAGCTAGCTCATTCATTATGACACACGTAAGAAATATCTCTGGCCTGGCACTCCCAACTGTTCGCTGACGTCGTTCCAAACATCTGCCCTGTTTAGGACATCCCTGTATTTTTTTAAAGTTTTGATGTGGAGCTTTGTAGAGTAGAGTCCTCCATGTTGTCTGAATAATAAATTATAATATTTGAACTCACCGCCAGCCTCAGAGGAATTTACCATTGTACTCTCATAGCAAACCAGATGTCATGGTTTTCAATCTAAACGTGTAGCATAATGCCCAACTTCCATGAACACATCTCCTTCGCCACTAGGGGTGATACATTTGACCACTGTTACTCTACCCACAAGCATGCATACAGTACATACCCTTCAGCAAATCAGGGCATGACTATACACCTGCCTACAAGCAGAAGCTCAAACAGAAAGCACCCGAGACATGCACCGTTGAGAAATGGTCCTCCGAATCGAAGGCTATGTCACAAGACTGCTTTGCTAGCGCTGCCTGGAATATGTTACGGGATTCTGCCCATAGCATCGACAAGCTAACCACCTCCGTCACCGGCTACATTAGGAAATACACTGCCAACATTGTCCCTACAGTGAAGGTTCCCTGCTTCCCAGCATCCCCAATCAAAAGCTCTGGATTAACATTGAGGTTGGTGCTAAAATAAAGGACCGGGCTAAAGCACACAGGCCTATCGCAGCCAACCCATAGGCTACGTCTGAGGACATGAATAAGTACTAGCAGTCCCTCTACGACCTCTGCAGCAGCCATCAAAGAAGTAAAAGGACATTATAGGAAAAAAGTGGAATTACACAGGCTCTGCCGCATGTGGCATTAAGGATTACAAAGGCCAAATCGTGATCAGGCCGAAGATGCCTCTCTACCAGACAAACGTAATGCATTTTATACACTCTTCGACAAAAACAACACCGAGCTGTGCAAGAGGGCCTCCGCTGACCCAGGGGACTCTCCAAGGCTGATGTGAGTAAGGTTTTTAAATCAGGTCAGCACTTGTGAGGCCGGACGGTATTCCAGGGCGCATTGTCAGAGCAGGGCTTGACATTCACTTTTTGAGCCACTCCATCATACAAGTAGTACTGATGTTTTACTTGTCCAAAAGCTCAAGTAACAACATTTTTACAAAATTGTATTATGCAAGGAACCACTTTCCAAAATACAATGCATTACTATCTTTTTTTACAATAGAGAATCAGACAAAAATGTATGCTACACTGCACTCTCACTGCATCTCTGCATATTCAAGCCTGTCTCAAAATACAACAATGCCCCTTAAAGGCTCTCCTGGAGGATAGTTGGCCACCGTTGGTAGCCTACAAGATATTGCAACATTAGAATTACAACCAAAACCGTATGTCTTTATAAAGTATTTCCCTCAAAATTAAGGGCATCCTGTCATCCCTTGGACGATAAAAAAATCCAGACTGGGACAGTACTGGGATGACAGATCCAAAATTCATACAACCACTGCACATTAAAACATCTAAAAAAAAGCAAATGAGGCTGATGCAACAAAATGTTGATAGTTGAATTTCTTCATATCATAATCAACAACGCCCCCGTGTATTTAGGCTACGAGCGAACGTTCCAAAATGCAATTAGCTTGAAAATTCTGTTCTCAAAAGCACTCTGGCACAGGTTTTCATCAAGGATGTCTCTATACTTTGCGCCATTCATCTTTGTCTCGATCCTGACTAGTCTCCCAGTCCCTGCCCCTGAAAAACATCCCCACAAGAAGATGCTGCCACCACCATCCTTCACCGTAGGGATTGGTGCCAGGTTTCCTCCAGATCTGATACTTGGCATTCAGGCCAAAAAGTTGAACCTTGGTTTCATCAGACCAGGGAATCTTGTTTCTCATGGTCTGAGTCTTTAGGTGCCTTTTGGCAATCTCCAAGCAAGCTGTCATGTGCCTTTTACTGAGGAGTGGCTTCCGTCTGGCCACTCTACCATAATGGCCTGATTGGTGGAGTGCTGCAGAGAAGGTGGTCATCCTGGAAGATCTCCACAGGGGAACTCTAGAGCTCTTTCAGAGTGACCATCGGGTTCTTGGTAACCTCCCTGACGAAGGCGCTTCTCCCCTGATTGCTCAGATAGGCCGGGCGGCCAGCTCTAGGAAGAGTCTTGGTCAAACTTCAAATTAAGAATGATGGAGGCCACTGTGTTCTTAGAGACCTTCAATACTGCAGACATGTTTTGGTACCCTTTATCAGATCGGTGCTTATACACAATCCTCTCTCAGAGCTCTACGGACACCTCCTTCAACCTCATGGCTTGGTTTTAGCTCTGACATGCACTGTCAACTGTGGGACCTTATATAGACAGGTGTGTGCCTTTCCAAATCATGTCCAATCAATTGAACTTACCACAGGTGGACTCCAATTAAATTGTAGAAACATCAAGTTTCTGCATCAGATGACCTGGCCTCCACAATCACCCGACCTCAACCGAATTGAGAAGGTTTGGGATGAGCTAGACCACAGAGTGAAGGAAAAGCAGCCAACAAGTGCTCAGCATATATGGAAACTCCTTCAAGAATGTTGGAAAAGCATTCCAGGTGAAGATGGTTGAGAGAATGCCAAGAGTGTGCAAAGCTGTCATCAAGGAAAAGGGTGACTACTTTGAAGAATCTCAAATATAGAATATATTTCGATTTGTTTAACACTTTTTTGGTTACTAAATGATTCCATGTGTGTTATTTCATAGTTTTGATGTCTTCACTATCATTCTACAATGTAGAACATAGTACAAATAAAGAAAATCCCTTGAATGAGTGGGTGTGACTAAACTTTTGACTGGTACTGTATGTGAAAATGTTGTTCATTGACCACAGCTCAGTGTTCAACACCATAGTATCACTTGTCACCAAGCTTGGGATCTTGGAACTGAACACCTCCCTCTGGAACTGGATCCTGGACTTCCTGATGGGCTGGGTATCCAACTTCACCTCCACCATGCTGACCCTCAACATGGGGGTCCCATAGGGGTGTGTGGCTAGTCCCCCCCTGTACTCCCTGATCAACCACAACTCCAACACAAGCATCAAGTTTGCTGACGACATGATAGTGGTAGGCCTGATCACTGGTGATGAGGAGACCGCCTACAAAGAGGAAGATCTGTGGTGTCAGGAGAACAACCTATCCCTCAATGTCAGTAAGACCAAGGAGCTGATCGTGGACTCGATGGGACAGCAGCGGAGCAGGTCGAGAGCTTGTGCAAATGTGCACAAATGTGTGTAAATCCCTAAGGAGTTAAAATGGTCTACATACGCAAACAGTTGTGAAGGCATGACAGAACCTCTTCCCGTTCAGGTTGAAAAGATTTGGCATCAAATCCTCAAAAAAGTCTACAGCTGCACCATTGAGAGCATCTTGACTGGTTGCATCACTGCTTGGCAAGGCAACTACACCGCCCTCAATCGCATGGCGCTACAGAGCGTGGTGCGGACGGCCAAGTACATCACTCATTCTGAGCTCCCTGCCATACAGGAACTCTATATCAAGTGGTGTGAAAGGAAGGCCCGGAAAATTGTTAAAGACTCCAGCCATCCAATCCATAGACTGTTCTCGCTGCTTACGAACATTAGCTGTACCGGAGAAACAAAATGATTTTCTCATGATGTCAAGTAAAGAGACACTGAGATTGAAGGTAGGCCTTGAAATACATCAACAGGTACACCTCCAATTGACTCAAATTATGTCAATTAGCCTATCAGAAGCTTCTAAAGCCATGACATAATTTTCTGGAATTTTCCAAGCTGTTTAAAGGCACAGTCAACTTAGTGTATGTAAACTTCTGACCCACTGGAATTGGGATACAGTGAATTATAAGGGAAGTAATCGGTCTGTAAACAATTGTTGGAAAAATTACTTGTGTCATGCACAAATGAGATGTCCTAACCGACTTGCCAAAACTATAGTTTGTTAACAAGAAATATGCGGAGTGGTTGAAAAGTTTTAATGACTCTAACCTAAGTGTATGTAAACTTCCCGCTTCAACTGTACATGTAGATTAGTTACTTTCTGTTCTTCTTATTATTATTTGTATTTTTGGTGTGTTTTGTTCTACTTGATTTATTACATTTATAGAACACTACTGATATTGATTACTGGATTTTTTGGAAAGAGCAAGCAAGAAAGGCATTTCACTGTACGTGCCTGTGACATAACTTTAAACAAACCCACACACTCATAGAAACTAGCCCTGTAGAATTCTCTGCAGAGGCACTAACATATACTTTAAGTACACTCTATTGACATCTCTGCACCAACAGCTACAGTCAAAGCATATGGCTTATGCACAGTATAAACGTTTGTTAAGCTGTCAAACACAAACATAGCATACACTTACGCTCCTACAGGGAACATCCCATGCAGAGAGGAGTAGCTGTGGTGACATGTCGTAACAGCGGGATGTTTTACAGGTTTAAGACAGTGGGTCTCATGCCAAAGTGTAAATCACACACTGCTGTTGTGCTGTGCTCACTCCCGCCGGCTCTCTCTTTGGGTGACAGGCAGGCCCAGACCTTGTCTCATCTGCTCCACACCTCAGCCCCAGTCCACAGAAACTCCCCGAATACAAACATGCAGCACAGTAAATACAGGGAGAAGTCTGCATTTACAGTCACTTCAGATCTGCACTGGCAGTAAATCAAACCCATCTGCATTTAATTATCCTTGGGATGAAAGTGGGGTTTCTGTAGAGTTGTTTGCGGTGACACTTTCTGCAGCACAAGCCTCCAACTGTAGGGGACTCCTACTTGCATTTAAGTTGCAAAATGCACATTTAAGCTGTAGAAGTGAGTGCAGAGCCCATCTATAGAACATGTCACAACTCACAACAATGTGCATTTGTGTTGAATAAGACCAAACTATTCCATTCCCCTACCTTAATGTGGCTAAAATAGCCCCCAAAATATGAATTCGTTAATAATAATATTCCTTTCAGGTAAACATGCCTTTTGTGATTCCATTTGGACAAGAACCTGTGAAGCCGGAGCACTACAAACACTAGAGGTATGAATGTAGTGAAGGTTTTGCCTATCCTGACATCAATTGCACAAAAGAACATTACATGAAGCGAAAGAGGAAGACAGGAAGGCTCCAAAGCCCTATTCCACCACAAAAGATATTACCATTTTCTCATTGAAAGTGACAGATCCGCTTTGTAACACAAATGTATGTCCCTGTTTCTCCTCCATCTGCAGAGCCATTTGTTTCATAATGCTTTCTCTCTCACAGTCCCCCTCCCCCCTATTTCCTGTTTGGAATTATTGAGGAGGGAATTCCATGTCAAATTGACTGAGTGTGGTTGCCCTTGCACATATTATAATAGTTTTTTCTGAAGATTGTTTAAATGTGTCCTTCTGCCCGTAAGGAAATTAAATAGGAGAGCCTAACACACAGGCATCCATTGCAAATAAAACAGAGAAAAGTTATACACAGTGCCTTCAGAAAGTATTCATACTCCTCAACTTATTCCACATTGTGTTACAGCCTGAATTCAAAATGGATCAAATAAAATAAAAAATCACCCATCTAAACACTATAATGACAAAGTGAAAACATTCTTTGCAAATTTATTGGAAATGATTTACAGATTACACATTTCGATAAGTATTCACACCCGAGTCAATACATTTTAGCATCACCTTTGGCAGCGATAACAGCTATGAGTCTTTCTGGGTAAGTGTCTAAGAGCTTTGGATTGTACAATATTTGCCAACTATTATATTCACAATTCTTCAAGCTCTGTCAAAATTGGTTGTTGGTCATTGCTAGACAACCATTTTCAAGTCTTTCCATAGATTTTCAAGCAGATTTAAGTCAAAACTGTAACTTGACCACTCAAAAACATTCACCGTCTTCTTGGTATGCAG
Source organism: Oncorhynchus gorbuscha (assembly GCF_021184085.1). Classification (NCBI taxonomy): domain Eukaryota; kingdom Metazoa; phylum Chordata; class Actinopteri; order Salmoniformes; family Salmonidae; genus Oncorhynchus; species Oncorhynchus gorbuscha. The sequence goes on along the minus strand of NC_060182.1, from coordinate 71,757,134 downwards.
ACTGAACCAGGTTTTCCTCTAGGATCTTACCTGTGCTTAGCCCATTCCATTTATTTTATATCCTGAAAAACTTTCCAGTCTTTAAAGGGGAATTTCACCTTGGGGGAATCTGGGCTTGTTTTCATCATGTCTAAGGCATTTTCTAGGACAATGAGATGTGTTTCATACATAATTGCCCAGGAGGAAGGCAGGTCAGGGCTTCGCGCATTGAATTATACATCCTATGATGGCTTCCTGTGCTTTCGCAAAGGCTCTATGTTATACTGATCGCACCACATGTTTTTGTGGGTGTAGATATGATTGTCCTTGTTCGATAGAGCCATTGGTCCTCTTTCTGCGATGTTCCTATACACGGATTCATTGATAAATATACAAGCAGAGACATTTTTTCCAGTCTCTGAAAGACTACAACTTGTGTTGGCCACTAATTCAAGCTCTGGCCCCCTTCCCTCCCACAAGGTGGGTTTTTTTTTTAAAGAGGCAGACAATAAATCTTTGGGCAAAACTGAAATATTTTGATTTGAAAGAACTGATGAGACGCAATAGCTTCAAGTGATTGCTCTCATCAACATGAAATTGACGATGGAGCATCTATTAGCTACATGGTGACATTCAACCAACCGTAATATAGCGAAGAGGATTCGAAACAAAAGAGTTTGGCCAGCACCAAGTGATCAGATGACAAATACTGTGCCTTCCTGCAAGCCACCTAGCTAACTTTAGTTTACCTACTAAAACACAGTGTATTGCTGGCTAACATACTACTGTGTTACAGTGGGGGGAAATCAAAAAATATATATGTTTACCAACTTGGATAGATACCTAGTTAACTAGGTAGCCTAACTAAACAACTACTGGCAGTCATATCTATGCCAAAAAAATATAAGATGTTTTACAATCTGTGTTCCAGTTCCTGCCAATATTCAGCAAATGCAGACAGCCATTAAAGGGAAAGGAAGGGGGATACCTAGTTAGTTGTACAACTGAATGCCTTCAACTGAAATGTGTCTTCTGCATTTAACCCAAGAGGAGTGGGAGAACATTCCACAGGCTACAATCAACAGACTGATCAACTCTATGCAAAGGAGATGAGGCAAATGGTGGTCACACCAGATACTGACTGATTTTCTGACCACACCCCTGCTTTTTTTAAGGTGTCTGTATTCCCAGTCATGTGAAATCCATAGATTAGGGCCTTATTAATTTAAATTGACAGATTTGCTTATATGAACTGTAACTCAGTAACATTTTTAAAATTGTTGCATGTTGCATTTATATGTTTCTTAAGTATATATATTTTTTTATTTTATTATATATTTAAAATGTTTTACCCTTTTTCTCCCTAATTTGGTGGTATCCAATTGGTAGTTACAATCTTGTCCCATCGTCCCAACTCCCATACGGACTTGGGAGAGGCGAAGGTCGAAAGCCATGCATCCTCCGAAACACGACCCTGCCAAGCAGCACTGCTTCTTGACACACTGCTCGCTTAACCCGGAAGCCAGCCACATCAATTTGTCAGAGAAAAAACCCTTTAACTGTCGACCGTGTCAGTGTGCCTGCGCCCAGCCCACCACAAAGTTGTTTTCATTGCAAGTTAAAGCTTGCTGTTAGCTAGCCAGCTGAAGTTCAATGGCTGGCTGACTTGCTAGCTAACATTGAACCTATTTGGTTATGATAATGACAATCGGTTTGTTTTGCTAGTACTCTATGGATTGGGATTATAGTTCATTGTTTAGCTAGCTAGCTAATATTAACATTACATGTCTAAACAAAAGACCCCAAGTTAAATCTGGCTCTTAGCTGAGGTTAGATTGCTGGCTTGCTAGCTAACACTAACTTACGTGTATGAACTGTGCGTAATGTTAGTGATGTTTTCTCAGAATGCCATTTCACATTGCTGCAGTGGTTCATCCTTTAAAAGTTACACGCTTATGCCTCGACCGTTAGTGGTAGATGGTGGCATTCTGTCATGGCACCACAGTATCACAAGGGGGAGTTAGAACGCTGATCTATCCATAGTCAAAACTGTGGCACAAATTGACTATATTTTCATAAATGAATAGAGGCGTTTTCAGGCTGAGAGTCTCTCTTTTCTGGCACTTGAGTCCTGCATCAGGTAACAACAACAAAAAACTGTCTGTGTTCCTGGAGTTAGGAGAGAACTTTTTTAAAATAGGCAAGGTGGACTTTTGGTTTCTCTCCCTCTAAAATAAATCGTCTAAATAATAAACTGTATTTATTTACGAATTAGTAAGAATGTCTCACCCCATGTTCAAGAACAGCCCTTTCCCTTTATTCAGATTACAACCGCTCACTTCCGGTTATTTCAAAACTAAATCTCCAAAAATGTATATATATTTTTTAAAAGCCATAGAAAGTTGGTTGCAATTTCAGTTTAATCTACCAGAAAAGACAGAACAAATAACACAACAGATATTGTGGTTAAACTGAAATATATTAATTAATCCGAAAAATATATATACATTGGAACCTTCATCAAGTGGAAGGGGGAAAAAGTAAGGAACTTGTCTGTCGACCCTGCATTAAAGACCAGAATTAGGTAAAGAAAATTATGATGAATAAAAATATATACTACTTTCATTAAGGAGAAAAATTGACAGCTGTGCCACATAGATTGCAAAATAGTTGGGAAGAGATTCTCGATGTACCGATTCCAAGGCACATGGTTTATGAATTGACATCCAATTTTCAGTTTATTCTAACCTACTGCAGGCCCAAAACCTGCAGGCCTAAAAACCTACCTTCTAAATTAATGAGTTCCGAAAGCCGATCTGTTATCCAACGATTATTATTAACCCTAGAGTTACAAAGAAAAAGCCATATCTCAGACTGGCCAATAAAAATAAAAGATTAAGATGGGCAAAAGAACACAAACACTAGACAGAGGAACTCTGCCTAGAAGGCCAGCATCCTGGAGTCACCTCTTCCCTGTTGACGTTGAGACTGGTGTTTGGCGGTACTATTTAATGAAGCTGCCAGGTGAGGACTTGTGAGGCGTCTGTTTCTCAAACTAGACACTCTAATGTACTTGTCCTCTTGCTCAGTTGTGCACCGGGGCCTCCCACTCTTCTTTCTATCTTGGTTAGCGCCGGTTTGCGCTGTTCTGTGAAGGGAGTAGTACACAGCATTGTACGAGATCTTCAGTTTCTTGGCAATTTCTCGCATTGAATAGCCTTAACTTCTCAGAACAAGAATAGACTGATGAGTTTCAGAAGAAAGGTCTTTGTTTATGGCCATTTTGTGCCTGTAATCGAACCCACAAATGCTGATGCTCCAGATACGCAACTAGTCTAAAGAAGGCCAGTTGTATTTATTCTTTAATCAGAACAACAATTTTCAGCTGTGCTAACATAATTGCAAAAGGGTTTTCTAATGATCAATTAGTCTTTTAAAATGATCAACTTGGATTAGCGAACACAACGTGCCATTGGATCACAGGCATGATGGTTGCTGACAATGGGCCTCTGTACGCCTATGTAGGTATTTGATTTAAAAAATCTGCAGTTTTCAGCTACAATAGTCATTTGCAACATTAACAATGTCTACACTGTTTGTTTGATTGAGTGTGTGGACAGTTGTCTTTTATACAGGTAATGAGTTCAAACAGGTGCAGTTAATACAGGTAATGAGTGGAGAACAGGAGGGCTTCTTAAAGAAAAACTAACAGGTCTGTGAGATCGGAATTCTTACTGGTTGGTAGGTGATCAAATAATTATGTCATGCAATAAAATGCAAATGAATTACTTAAAAATCATACAATGTGATTTTCTGGATGTTTGTTTTAGATTCTGTCTCTCACAGTGTACCTATGATAAAAATGACAGACCTCTACATGCTTTGTCAGTAGGAAAACCTGCAAAATCGCCAGTGTATCAAATACTTGTTCTCCCCACTGTATATACACTACTGCTCAAAAGTTTGAGTTCACTTAGAAATGTTCTTTTTTTGAAAGAAAAGCAAAAATGTTTGTCCATTTAAAATAACATCAAATTGATCAGAAGTAGTGTTCTCCCCACTGTATGTAATATATATATTTATATATAAGGGAGGCAGATAAATACCTGAGCTGTGTAAAGACAGACAGAGGGGTGAGACAAATAATTTAATTAAATCTTAAGGTTATTTTGTTGTTTGCAGGTGCACTATCCTTCTGACCCTATGCAGCCAAGTCCCATCTACTTTTTACCTCCTCTCAAGTGTGGCTTGTTTGGTGTCTGCTGTTAAGGAATACCACAACAAGTCAACTACTTGATTGATGAAGGCATGTCATCCAGCACAGGCAGCAGCGCAGTCATAAACTAATACATGCACTATTTCTTCACCAACTATGGAGTTGGAGAAACACGTGTGGACCTGAATTGTGATAACTGCAGTGGCCAAAACAAGTTTGTGCTCTGGTATTGTGCCTGGCGGACCATACAAAAGCTCCACCACAGTCTGGACCTTCACTTCTTGATCACAGGCCACACTAAATTAGCCCCCGGGATTGGTGCTTCGGCCTCATCAAGCAGCACTTCAGAAAGCCCAGAGTGAACACTGTCTGAGATTACTGGTGTTGTGAAGGACAGCACTGTGACAGGGGTCAATATCCCACAGCTGGTTGGACTGGAGGATGGTACGGTGCTGGTGTAAAGCTGTGGCTGGCAACAACAACTGACTCCATACTTCAGGCCGCTGCCACAGATCAAGCAGTTCCAGCACTTTAGACCAATATAATTTTCATTGCATTGTATGAGGCTATTCTTCTTATCTAACTTGGGAGGTGAATTGATGTTGTGCAAGGTTGTAATGTCTTCTATTTAAATGTTTTTATTTCCTGTTTTAAAGCTTTGATGATCTGGAGCCTGGTATTGTTGCCAAGAAGAGTTCGGACTCAGTCGGGACCAGTTTTCACCTGGTGTCCAATTTACACACTTATCAAGAGAACATCCTTGGTCGTCCCTACTGCATCTGATCTGGCAGACTCAAATGCTTTGTTTGTAAATTATGTCAGTTTACTTTTGATACTTAAGTATTTTTGAAACCAAATACTTTTAGACTTTTACATTTTCTATTAAGGTATCTTTACTCAAGTATGACAATTTAGTACTTTCCCCACCACTGGATGTGGCTGGGGGTTATAGCATTTCTTTGTTTCCTTGATGTTTTCAAAAACTTTATTGGAGTCCACCTGTGGTAAATTCAATTGATTGGACATGATTTGGAAAGGCACACACCTGTCTATATAAAGGTCCCACAGTTGACAGCAGATGTCAGAGCAAAAACCAAGCCATTAGGTTGAAAGAATTGCCCATATAGATCCGAGAAAGGATTGTGCCCTGCAGCATTGAGGGTCCCCAAGAACACAGTGGCTTCCATCATTCTTAAATGGAATTAGTTTGGAACCACCAAGACTCTTCCTAGAGCTGGCCACCCACCATACTGAAAAATCGGGGGAGAAGGGTCTTGGTCAAGGAGGAGACCAAGAACCTGATGGTCACTGACAGCGCTCCGGAGTTCCTCTGTGGAGATAGGGAGAACCTTTGGAAGGACAACCATCTCTGCAACACTCCACCAATCAGGCCTTTATGGTAGAGTGGACAGACAGAAGCTATTCCTCACTAAAAAGGCACATGACAGCCCGCTTATTGTTTCACAAAAGGCAACTAAAGGACTCTCAGACAATGGAAAAACAAGATTCTCTGGTCTGATGAAACCAAGATTGAACTCATTGGCCTGGAACAAAGGTTCACCTTCCAACAGGACAATGACCCTAAGCACACAGCCAAAACAACGCAGGAGTGACTTCGGGACAAGTCTCAATGTCCTTGAGTGGCCCAGCCAGAGCCCGGACTTGAACTCGACTAAACATCTCTGGAGAGATCTGAAAATAGCTGTGCAGCGATGGTCTCCATTCATGCCTGACAGAGTTTGAGGAGCTGCAGAGAATAATGGGAGAAACTCCACAAATACAGGTGTTCCAAGCTTGTAGTGTCATACGAAAGAAGACTCGATGAGTAATGCACAATACAGAATCATTATTTAAATGGCTAGTGTTTCATTTCCTTAAATCAAAATCAAATCAAATGTATTTATAAAGCCCTTCTTACATCAGCTGATATCTCAAAGTGCTGTACAGAAACCCAGCCTAAAACCCCAAACAACAAGCAATGCAGGTGTAGAAGCACGGTGGCTAGGAAAAACTCCCTAGAAAGGCCAAAACCTTGGAAGAAACCTAGAGAGGAATCAGGCTATGAGGGGTGGTCAGTCCTCTTCCAGTCCTAATCCACATTTTGTGGAGATTATAACAGAACATGGCCAAGATGTTCTAATGTTCATAGATGACCAGCAGGGTCAAATAATAATAATCACAGTGATTGTCGAGGGTGCAACAGGTGAAACAGCACCTGAGGAGTAAATGTCAGTTGGCTTTTCATAGCCAATCATTCAGAGTATCTCTACCGCTCCTGCGGTCTCTGGAGAGTTGAAAACAGCAGGCTTGGGACAGGTAGCACGTCCGGTGAACAGGACAGGGTTCCATAGCCGCAGGCGGAACAGTTGACACTGGAGCAGCAGCACAGCCAGGTGGACTGGGGACAGCAAGGAGTCATCAGGCCCGGTAGTCCTGAGGCATGGTCCTAGGGTTCAACCCAGACAGGAAGATCACGTCAGTGACTCAACCAACTCAAGTGACGCACCCCTCCTAGGGACAGCATGGAAGAGCACCAGTAAGCCAGTGACTCAGCCCCTGTAATAGGGTTAGAGGCAGAGAATCCCAGTGGAGAGAGGGGAACCGGCCAGGCAGAGACAGCAAGGGCGGTTCGTTGCTCCAGTGCCTTTCTGTTCACCTTTCCGTTCACCTTAAAGTGGCCAGTGATTCCTAATCTATGTCTATAGGCAAAAGCCTCAGATGTGCTGGAGATTGCTGTTTAACAGTCAGTGGTGTAGTATAGAATATAGAGATGAGATGGGTAATGTAACATGTAAACACAATTTAAAAGTGACTAAGATACCATAGAATAGTGTACAGTGCAGTTCATACATATGAGATGAGTAATGCTAGATTCAGAAACATTAAAGTTGAATCAGTGTTTGAAATGCACTGCTTGACTGACGGACCTTACAGATAATTGTATATGTGGGGTACAGAGATGAGGTAGTCATTAAAAAATAATGTTATACACTATTATTGCACAAAGAGTGAGTCCATGCAACTGTAACACAACAAAATGTGGGAAAAGTCATGGACATGGTCAAAACATATTCTATCATTAAATAAATAGGCCAGCGATTAACTTCTTGGAATGGTAAAAAAACAACAACATTATAATACTTCAGTCTGACCTGAAATGGTAAGAATGGTAAGACTTTTACAACTATTTTCAACAGAGGTATTAGCACTGATCTCAAATCAGTGAACTTGCCTACATTTGTCATCAATAAACCAGATCAATATGGAATTATTGATCATGAAAAATGTGGAAAATGTGTTCCCTTGTCATATAACTGCTACAGTTATTATCAATACACCATTGAGATTGCACTTTGGTTCATTGTTTTCCGCGATGCAAATATTGGATCGCGACTGAGGAAACCGTGTTAAATTTGGGTCCCAAGGTTAAACCAGTTGAGTACCACTGAACTTGGCCATGTCCACACAGTTGCTATCATCTCTTGTTTTTCGAAAGATAATTGGCTTTGTGATTTGGCATATACGTCAACGCCAATTGAGATAAAAACAGGTTGCACGTTTCAGGAGCAGAAAGCAGCATATTCTGACCATTATCCCACATATTCAGACAAAGAAAGGGATGATACGGATATTCTCAGACATTCTGGTGGAGAGTGGAGAGTAATATTTACAGTGGGGCAAAAAAGTATTTAGTCAGCCACCAATTGTGCAAGATCTCAAACTTAAAAAGATGAGACCTGTAATTTTCATCATAGGTAGGTACACTTCAACTATGACAGACAAAATGAGAAGGAAAAAAATCCTGAAAATCACATTGTAGGATTTTTTATGAATTTATTTGCAAATTATGGTGGAAAATAAGTATTTGGTCACCTACAAAAAGCAAGATTTCTGGCTCTCACAGACCTGTAACTTCTTCTTTAAGAGGCTCCTCTGTCCTTCACTCGTTACCTTTATTAATGGCACCTGTTTGAACTTGTTATCAGTATAAAAGACACCTGTCCACAACCTCAAACAGTCACACTCCAAACTCCACTATGGCCAAGACCAAAGAGCTGTCAAAGGACACCAGAAACAAAATTGAAGACCTGCACCAGGCTGGGAAGACTGAATCTGCAATAGGTAAGCAGCTTGGTTTGAAGAAATCAACTGTGGGAGCAATTATTAGGAAATGGAAGACATACTGATAATCTCCCTCGATCTGGGGCTCCTCACAAGATCTCACCCCGTGGGGTCAAAATGATCACAAAAATCCCAGAACAACACGGGGGGACCTAGTGAATGACCTGCAGAGAGCTGGGACCAAAGTAACAAAGCCTACCATCAGTAACACACTATGCCGCCAGGGACTCAAATCCTGCAGTGCCAGACGTGTCCCCCTGCTTAAGCAGGTACATGTCCAGACCCGTCTGAAGTTTGCTAGAGAGCATTTGGATAATCCAGAAGAAGATTGGGAGAATGTCATATGATCAGATGAAACCAAAATAACTTTTCGGTGAAAACTCAACTCGTCATGTTTGGAGGACAAAGAATGCTGAGTTGCATCCAAAGAACACCATACCTACTGTGAAGCATTTTTTATTTTATTTATTTTACCTTTATTTAACCAGGCAAGTCAGTTAAGAACACATTATTATTTTCAATGACGGCCTGGGAACAGTGGGTTAACTGCCTGTTCAGGGGCAGAATGACAGATTTGTACCTTGTCAGCTCGGGGTTTGAACTCACAACCTTCCGGTTACTAGTCCAATGCTCTAACCACTAGGATAAGCTGCCGCCCCAATGGGGGTGGAAACATCATGCTTTGGGGCTGTTTTTCTGCAAAGGGACCAGGACGACTGATCCGTGTAAAGGAAAGAATGAATGTATTGTGAGATTTTGAGTGAAAACCTCCTTCCATCAGCAAGGGCATTGAAGATGAAACGTGGCTGGGTCTTTCAGCATGACAATGATCCCGAACACACCGCCCGGGCAACGAAGGAGTTGCTTCGTAAGAAGCATTTCAAGGTCCTGGAGTGGCCTAGCCAGTCTCCAGATCTCAACCCCATAGAAAATCTTTGTAGGGAGTTGAAAGTCTGTGTTGCCCAGCAACAGCCCCAAAACATCATTGCTCTAGAGGAGATCTGCATGGAGGAATGGGCCAAAATACCAGCAACAGTGTGTGAAAACCTTGTGAAGACTTACAGAAAACATTTGACCTCTGTCATTGCCAACAAAGGGTATATAACAAAGTATTGAGATAAACTTTTGTTATTGACCAAATACTTATTTTCCACCATAATTTGCAAATAGATTCATAAAAAAATCCTACAATGTGATTTTCTGGATTTTGTTTCTCATTTTGACTGTCATAGTTGAAGTGTACCTATGATGAAAATGACAGGCCTCTCATCTTTTTAAGTGGGAGAACTTGCACAGTGGCTGACTAAATACTTTTTGCCCCACTGTAAATCAACAGGGTGCCTGCCACACTTGTGTAATAAGGAGTAGGACTCACCCCATTTCACACACATTGAACTGGGAGCGGCAAGAGAGCATTAGAGGCATGTGCCACCCGTTTACGAAAATGGATCGAGCAAAACAAGTGACCTAAACAACTTTGAATGTGGTATGATCGTCAGTGCCAGGCGCGCTGTAACCAGTATCTCAGAAAGGTCCGCCCTCCTGGGCTTTTCACGCACAACAGTGTCTATATTATACCGAGAATGATGTAACAAACAAACAAACATCAAGAGGTCATTGGAAAATGGCAAGAATCGTGCAAGCTAATAGGTGAGCCACAAGCCGACAAATAACGGTGCAGTACATCAGTGGTGTGCAGAACGGCATCTCAGAACACGCAACTCTTCGATCCTTGTCACGGATGGGCTATTCCAGCAGACGACTGCACACTCCTGTCTGCTAAAATCAAGAAGCTGCTCCAGGGGGCACACGATCACCAACAATGGACAATTGAGGAGTGGAAAAACGTTGCCTGGAACATGACAGCGAGTTCAGCTTACTTGAGTGGCCTGCGCAGTCCCCAGACCTCAACCCAATTGAGAATCTACGGGATGTGATGGAATGGGCTGCCCATGGCATGAATGTACCACAGCAACTGGGTGATGATCCAACATCCATGTGGAACATTTCTGACACCTTGTAGGATACTCCGAAGAAGTCAGGTTATTATGGAGGCAAAGGAGGGTCTGATGCGGTACTAGATGGGTGTACCTAATAAACTGTATACTGTACCAGCCCAAAAGTTTGGACACACCTACTCATTCAAGGGTTTTTCTATATTTGTATTATTTTCTACATTGTAGAATAATAGTGAAGACATCAAATAACACATATTGAATCACGCAGTAACCAAAACAAAAAAAATAAAAAGTGTTAAACAAATTCTTCAAAGTAACCCTTTGCCTTGATGATAGCTTTGCACACCCTTGAATGAGTAGGTGTGTCCAAACGTTTGACTAGTACTGTACACTCCTTCGTCTCTACACTCAATACATAGGGGGTGGCAGTGCTTGGTTCCAACCATGAAATTATCTGACTATTCACTGGACTATCTGCACATCTTAATAGTGGTGAGCAACTATATTCTCAGCCTGCAGAAACCACCACAATGCCAGATGAATTTAAATACGAGGGGAATATATGTTTGAAATAGAAGTAGGTAATTGTAGCTCGAGATAAACCAGGCTATGAATAAAAATGGCACCCGTCAATATACTGTTATCAAGCGTGACAAGGAAACTTGACATTTATCAAGAGGCCAGGGCAGCACTCTCTTTAATTTGGACAGATCCAAGTCTTTTCTAGATGCACTTTGCTTACCATTCATACCTTTGTGTTCAGTAATCATCCATTCCCTACACACACCTCATTAATCTGTGATGTCCACCCCAGACCATCAGGTTGTGGAGCCTCCTCGCTGACCTTTAGGATGAGGCCCATGCCTGGGTGTCCGTCTGCTCAAGCCCTGCTCTGCTCTACACAGGAGTCAGTTTTAGTCAGGATCCCAGACAGCATCCCATGGGACATGGGACAGACGGGGGGGGCTGACCTTGATAAGAAATGGGGGATAATTATATCCATTTAAAGCAGAGGAGGGGTCAGTTCTGCTCTGTCTCAATCTGACAGGAGTGACAGTGCTTTCATCTAACAGCTCCATTACCACATTCTGTCTGACAATGTTCTGACATGACAGGACAGGTTGATGACGGCACACGGAGACTGGATCCACCCTGAGGTTTAAACTTTCACTTCGCCTCGTAAAACAGCCTCTTGTAAAAGACATAAGTAATTACACATACCTGGATAATAGGGGAGATAAAACACTGCCAGAATCACACAGCATACATGATCCGTTTACCGCAATACTGACCACTGGCCTCTTGTCAGAGCGGTTTACTGCCTCTCCTCTCGTCATCTTTTCAGATTGGCCTTGCTGACTCACTGCTGAAAATGTTTAATATGCATTCAAACGACTTGACGGCTACTTGGAGTGTGCATAATAACCTAAATTGTACCCGTTCTATCGCCGCTCTCTGAAAAGGCTTTCCTTCACAATCAGATAGATTGTGTGTGTGTGTGTGTGCTCTCTCGGTCAAACAGAGGCCACATTATTGCAGCAGACTACAGAACGACTGATCTTATCTGAATGGAGCCGCAGCACCGATGCACCGATCGACCTGAAAGTCAAATGGTGTGTGCAGAATCTCCCAGGCTAAGGCAAAATCAGGCAGGCTCTGCTGCTCCTAACGCCACTCATCTGTTCTCATCTAGAGCTCTGCTCTGGGCTGCGTAAACCTGCATTATATAGCACTCAATGTCTTTTATACTGCCGGCCCAGCCAGACCATGAGGAGAAGTCACTTCCAAACAAAGATTTCATGAGGACTCTGTGTCACTCTTTATTCACTTCACTGCTGACAAACCATGACCCCCCCCCTCCCCCGATCCAGCACAGTCGCATTTATTCACACCCCGAATAGTGAAATATATGTCCCCACTTTGAATACCAAGGAAAGCTATAAACAGTTCCCCAAAATAAGAGCGTCCAGGAAATTAAAAGTATGGCATTTGAGACAACACAACCACATTGTTATTTTATGTGTGCTTGTTATGCTGTCCCTTCACAGGGCTTGTAACTAGTTAATCCTCTAAGTGGTGAAGTTAGGGTAAAAAAATAAGTCAAAGCTGACAGCTAAGAAGGATGTGCATTAGGACTAAGTAAGAGAGGAGGGCAAAAAGGGAAGGTCAGTTTTTGTGTAAGAGTTAAGATCAATGTGTTTGGAGGTGAGGTAGGGCAATGGTTCAGATATTCACAAAGACAAATGGAAGCCCATTGTAGAAGACATTGTGATGATTAAAACTGCAGGGTAAGGCTCAGACAATTTACCACTCTCTCTCTCATCTACCACCTTGATTACTGCAGCCTGAGTCTGGTCAGACTGGCAGCATGTTTTAGAGATGCCTTGGTGCCATTGTCACCATGGGTTGGGTACAGGTGTCCCATTGTGCACTTGTCCTGAGCACGTCCCTGGATAACTCAGGGAACAGTGGACAGAGGCTGACACAGACAGTAGTCCAATATTGAATGTCTTTGGTAAGCTGTTCTCTTCAGCTTCAGGTCAAGCTCATATTAATAAGCCATCATTCTAGTGCAGTTTTGGAACTACATTTCCAGTCTACTTATTACAGACTAGCTAGAAAATCAATCCAGTGTCCAAGTAAGAAAGAAGTGGGATAAATTGTCTGTACAAACATAAAAATCAAGGCAACATTTTATTCACTCTGTGAAATTCAATTTTCCAGTACGTAAATGGCTGGGCATTAGCACTTGAGCCCAGCTAAGGAAATATGAAATCCTGAAATGAAAAGTCGGCAGTAAGCATGAGGTTCTTGGGGAGGAAATTACAGTATGTCTGAATTATCCTGCTCTTTCAAAGCAGTAGTAATTTCCCAAAAATGACTGGCTAAATGGTTATAGTGTGTCATGTCAAAATGACAGTATAATTATTAAGAGGAGTGCCTCACTGCATTGGTAGAATAGAATAAGCTGAAAGGAGTCCAGAGAGCAGACATAACAATGAGGTAACTTGCGTTTTATATCTCAATCTCAAAATAAGTGCGTATAACTGCTTTTCTGAACATAAAATATACAGAGTATAATTTATTGCACTATTTTTTCCCAACATCTTTTCTGCACCAGTTCCATAAGGTTGGAAGATGTACTCTGATCACCATCCAGGGGGTCTGCCTGGGCCTCATGACCTCTGTCCCCCTGCCCCTGGCTGAACAATGATGCTGGGTCACCTCTTCACCCCCCTGGCTAGATGGCTGCTCCTAGATGGGGTCCAGCTCATGGCCAAGGTCACCCCCAGCTCCCCTCAAGGTCACCCCCAGCCCCCCTCAAGGTCACCCCTTCCCTTCCAGCACGTGCCGTCCCAGGGAGAGGGACACTTACCCTGTTAAACCCCAATGACAGGCAAAGAAAAATGAACCAGTATGACAGTAATGAGTGAAGAGTTTAATTACACTAAAGTACATTACTTTAGATATCCTCTTCCCTAGATACATCCCATGCTATCTAATAGTAAGAAAAACACATACAAACCAAACATGTCCTGGAGATATTGGAATGACAAATGATAGAAGATTTCATTACTGTTCACACAAATAAAAGATGCTTACCATAAAACACAGAAGCATGAAAACTTAACATAGCAGTCCAAATGGTTGGATAGATCACAGATGTCTTGCCTACATTATCCTGAATCAATTGGCACCTGTGCCATCCTAAGCGGACCACACCATTAAGAGAGGAGGGGGGTGGTATTGACTGGGGGCTATTATCCATGAGAGTGGATAGTACCTATCAGAAAGGCAGGGGTCCCTCCCTCTCCCCTTCAATAGAGCGACCCATCAGATCAATGCACAGGAAGAGAGTCCTCCCCCTGCAAAACTAATTATCTGAGAGTTTTATACAGCCAAGTCTCAGAGCTTTGTTTATGTAGGGTGCAATTAGAGAGATGGTCAATAAAAGCAGGAGGAGGCCTGACTGACAAAGGCACAATGGGAGAAGGTGAGAGGTGGGGTCGCGTCAACGCTACCAGCGCACCGTCAATGATGCAACCCAGGGAGGTAAGGGAGGGAGGTAGGCAGGGAAGGAATAATCAGTGACTGAGAAGACTGCAGAAATACCAGATAATGATCATAAAGACAGGATTCAAGACCTAATGATGCAGGTTACCTTTAGTTCCCAGTGCAGTTCAAGTCAACTGCCAGTACCCTGCTCAAGCATAGATTTCCCACAAGTATGGTGGTGTTAGGCTGCTTTACACCAGCAATTCAGCACACACTATAAAGTTGTTGTGAATATTTATGATGGCTTTAAAGACAGCCCCCTCAGGTGCTGCAAAGCAGCTGTAATCAGAATTGAGCGAGGCCTCCTCTTCCGGTCAATAGCCTTAAAGTCCACTGTTTGTTGTAGAAGCAGATGCTCTTCTTTAAGTTCATGACTGGGAAAGGACACTAGCAGGCCTTAGGAGGACCTTGTTAATAAATGAGAATGGGTCCACAGTCCAAAGTCAAGTTTCTCATGTTCATAAAGTACTACTGTAGTTATTATAATGGAATTTAAGCCACAGCCTAAAATGTATTTCCATGTGGAAATGTGAAACAATATTCATGTAGGACATTTCTCTGAGGGGATAAAAATGTTTTGACTTTAAAAAAAAAAATCTACAATAGAACAAACAGTGATTTTGTACTCTACTCTCTCTGAGACAGTCAATCGCAATATCAACATGTCGCCAGAAGTGTTTACTCCGTCTGTGTGAATGGTTAGCACAGGGGGAGGCAGAGTGAAGCAAAACACTGATTTAGATTTTACCCCGCCTCCTATTTCCCACAGGGATGTAATGATAGTTTGTGTTCCCTGCATGTCTCAGGCCTACCATCTGTCAGGGGAGCTATTTTGGAGTCGTCTGAGAATGGTCCAGGTGGTAGCAGGTCTGTGGGGCGGAAGACCTTGAGTGGATTAATGTGGATTCACACTTTTAATAGAATGCCAAGGTGTACTTTTTGGTTGAGGTTCATTTTTCATATTTTTTGTTTACCGTAAAACTTCAATTAAATGTCTCAAATAGCTGCAGTTCTATTTAAATAGCCAGGCATCGGAAATCATTTCAGCAAATAAATGCCTGTTTCAAATAAATGTTGTGACTAAATAAATTGTTTATGAGGTCTAATATTCCCACGGTCATGTTCATTAAACATTTATTAATTTATTTTGTCACTGTTGCTAGCCATGGTGCCACCTTATAGCCACGCTACCGCTCTCCATGGTACAGTATGTGTATGATAGTCAGCCTAGTCTTTTGCAGATCTGCAATGGATTAGTTATTATGTTTAAACTGGTCCCAATATTTTATTTCAAAATGTTATTGAGCAAAACCTGTGTGCATTAACGAAATAGACACCTGGCTCAAATAGAAGCCTGTCTCTAATAAGCGCTGAATGTGTTCAGTGATTGAAGCAAATAAAAGCCTGGGCTATTAATTGAAGTTGCATGGTAGTTTAATTTGACATATGTATGTGTGTGTGTGTGTGCTCATGAACAGGCTGGTTCTATATGGGCCTGGTCTGTCTCGCCCTCTCAATATATATACACTCAGTGACCAGTTTATTAGTTACACCCATCTAGTACTGGGATCAGACCCCGCTTTGCCTCCAGAACAGTCTGAATTCTCTGGGACATGGAAACATTGCTTAATTGGTTTCAAGGGACCCAACGTGTGCCAGGAAAATATTCCCCACACCATTACACCACCAGCCTATACCATTGACACCCAGGCAGGATGGGGCCATGGACTCATTCTGCTTACGCCATTAGCATGACGGAACACAAACTACGATCTGTGGGACCAGGCAATGTTTTTCCACTCCTCCATTGTCCAGTGTTGGTAATCGCATGCACACTGGAGCCGCTTCTTCTTGTTTTTAGCTGATACAACTGGAACGCAGTGTGGTCGTCTGCTGCAATAGTCCATCCGTGACAAGAATCGATGAGTTGTGCGTTCCGAGATGCCGTTCTGCACACCACTGTTGTACTGCAGTTATTTGCCTGTTGTGGCCTGCCTGTTAGCTTGCGTGATTCTTGCCATTCTCCTTTGACCTCTCATCAATGAGCTGTTTTCGCCCACAGGTCTGCCGCTGACTGTATGTTTTTTGTTTGTCGCAAACCATAGACACTGTTGTGTGTGAAAAGCCCAGGACAGCAAGCTACAGCCACGTGACTCACAGCTTGTACGAGGAAACCATTCTCGTGTACCTAATCAAATGGACCACTGAGTGTATATAGCTATGTTAATGCTAATATGCTCACCACTTCATCTTACCCCCCCCCCAACCTGCCCTGCCTGGCCCAGAAGCTTGTAAAACTCAGAGACCTTTTGTTAGTACTGCTCCATAGTGCGGATTCTTATCTTGAATTAAAACCTCTATTTCCCTTTGCAGATAGCGCATTTCCTCCTGGTCTAATTACTGCAGTCTAACTTGTGCATCAGCGTGTTGCTGGCTACCTGGCAGATGATTCATCCAGAGAGCATTGATCCCTGACCAGCAGAGCTCCTAACATTCATTAAGACACTTTATACCACCAGGCCTGAACATAGCAGCCGAGTGCATCACCTCTGATTAATACTCACAGATCACTACAGAGAACCACCACTACCAGTCTCTTCTACTCTGATGGTGCGTCATATACTCGCACCAGACATTCTTCAGTCAGTCATGTTTTACTGGTTCCTAACTCGTGAATAACATTATAGAAATAAATCAATTTCACAAGGTACACATTGGTTTCCCCCGAAGGAGTCCTTCAACTACATTGGAATTGATGGGATGAAAGTTAAAGTCATGTGCTCATATCAATTTAGGATTCAGCCCAGTCATTTTCGCGGTTTTAGTTTGCATCCTGTCTTTTGAACAGAGATGTTAAGAATGACATGGTGGACCGAGTTAGCAGCTTCCCTGTCCTACAGGTATGCACACAAGTATTCTTTGTTTGGGATTGTGCCCTGGAGGCATTCTCTGGGTACAGCACTGGTGGTGGTGCCTTCTAATCAGCGGAGAGGTAGGGACTCCCATGTGTGACTAAGGCCCTCTGGACAAACCAAAAATAAGTGTTGTTGTGCTTCACCGTTCTCTCCGTCTCTCTGTCTGTGGGTTGTGTGACTGGAGGCTGGGGACTCCTCTGGGTTTGTTATCTCCAGACAGCAGTGTAGATCTAGTGAAGGAGACTGGGGCTGCCTCACTGTCTTAGGCTTTAACCTTATCATATCCCCGGGAATGAGTCCGCTCTGATTGTGCTGAGATTTGGGCAAAAAGTACTACCGTTTGTGGTTTTTACAAACTTTTTCAGGCATTTTGGTGTTCTCCAAATGTCTTCATTTGGGTAAAGCAAATCAGAGAATAGTTGAAAGTATAACATGAGTATTGCATTGCCCTGACTGTCTGTCATTTCTAATGGTAGTGGATATCTCTGCATGTGTAAATGTACATAGTAAGCAGGTTGGCTCATGTTCTCTTTGTTACAGTTGTCACACCACATTCTCTCTCTTTATATATTAGCCTTTTCCCCTTCAAAAGGAAAATAGACGTTCACATTGCATTTGTTTAAGAGATATTTCAAATTAAAGACGTACTCTAAATTCCCGAAAATCAAATCAAATCAAAACAATATTTTAAAGAAAATGTAAGATTGTTCTGGCAGTGAAACAAAGGATTTTCCAACTCAAAACATTTTCCTGCCACCCCCAACAGAACAGAGGAAAGAGTAACCATCCCTTATCCCAGTGGAAGGCTCTCTTTGTTCTGAACATAATGGTGAACATCTTTGACAATATCAAAGAGTTCCAGTGTGTTTCTCAAACCAACTCACTAATGAGAGACGACCGTCCTGCACAATTGTGATTATAGCAGCTTCATTAACAGGCTGACAGATGCAGTATAATACACTCTGTTCTGGAGCTGCTTCTGCTACAGCCACCATCAACTCCTCTCCTACTCACTCAGAACAACATCTGTTTGAGAAGAGTGACAGGGAGAGAGAATAACTTACTGTTCAGGCATTATATACTGAATCATTAGCAGATTAAAAGAAATGTACATAAACATGACATGGGGTGGTAATTCTAATGGACGACTAGAACGGATTGTGTAATTACCCTAACACCTTCCAAACACACATCCTTGACCAGGGCTTGACATTAACACTTATCCACTTGCCCAACTATACAAAAAAAAAAGACTTGTCCCAGACAAGTGCAATATAGATTTAAGTTGTCCAAATGGACCAAAAAAACAAAGAAACACGATATAAACCAATTACTCTGATCAGAATTGGATCAAAGTGGATGCGATGTGTTGCCCACTGATATCCTAATCTCTGCACAGCGCATCGGAGTAGAATTACTGCATTGAGAGGCACAAGTAGTCTTTCAGTCACCTGTGGCCACCCCGACTTTAGATCTTTACATTTGTTTATATTAGATGCATTCTTATAACCACAAGCTCACGACGGTTGAGCAAGATTTCAGGATGTAATTGCGGGTAAAACACCATTTTTAAAACAACTACTGTCACTTTTGTTACAGAGAGGGTCTCAGCTTTCTGTGAGTGTAATTATTTCTCAACATTCAATATTGAGTAAATACCACCACTTTACATAGTACATCATTGAGATGATGTGCTGGCGGAACGGAATGGAACAGAACGCTGTGTGGACCCTTTTTAAATCCAGACGTGGCCCTTAAGCCAAATACTTTGCCCACCCCTGCTTTATATCTCTATAAACAGCCCAGAGAGGTAATGGCAGAGGGCCCATTTATCAGAGAAGTTTATCACTACACTAAGATTTTTTTTAAATGTATCCACTGTTAATAAAAAACTAAACAAAACCAAATCACTATAGGTTGTTATAGCCAGAGTTGTGGACTCGAGTTAAATGACTTAGGCTAGAGTCTGACTCATCTAAGTCGTGACTCGACAGAAAATAACATATCTTGAGACTTGACTTAGAGCCTCAAGACCCGGGACTTGACTTTGACTTGAGACCGATTACTTAATTATCTGTTTTGTCACTCATTTCGTGGCACAGTCTCGGTGGATTACCTGCCATGCAACCAGAGACAGTAGCTGTGCAGCATCTCCCATGCAAGGAAAATGTGCAACAGATTGGTTAGTGAAATGCACTTGGCCCTCTGATTGGACTAGCAAACTATCAATCAACACAGTTCAGTGGAGCTAGCTAACAGATAGCTTCACAGCAAATCAGCAACAGGATCGGGTGCAGCACAAACGTTGAATTATAGGGAGAGGGGATTGCCATAATACATCAAAATTCAGCTCCAAAAATAGGTTTAAACAGTTTACTTTGTAAGCTCCCCAGCAATGGGACATCAAGCAACAATTAGGCCTAATATCATAGGCCTACTGCTCTAATGGTATGTCAAAATTGCTTAAAGTTACTCTTCAACTTCTGGTGCCGACAGAGATGGCCGCCTCGCTTCGCGTTCCTAGGAAACTATGCAGTTTTTGTTTTTTTTATGTGTTATTTCTTACATTAGTACCCCAGGTCATCTTAGGTTTCATTACATACAGTCGAGAAGAACTACTGAATATAAGAGCAGCGTCAACTCATATGAATTTCGCGAAGCGGATCCTGTGTTCTGCCTTTCACCCAGGACAACGGAATGGATCCCAGCCGGCGACCCAAAAAAACGACTTCGTAAAAGAGGGAAACGTAGCGGTCTTCTGGTCAGACTCCGGAGACGGGCTCATCGTGCACCACTCCCCAGTATACTTCTCGCCAATGTCCAGTCTCTTGACAACAAGGTTGATGAAATCCGAGCAAGGGTAGCATTCCAGAGGGACATCAGAGACTGTAACGTTCTTTGCTTCACGGAAACATGGCTCACTGGAGAGACGCTATCGGAGTCGGTGCAGCCAGCTGGTTTCTCCACGCATCGCGCCGACAGAAACAAACATCTTTCTGGTAAGAAGAGGGACGGGGGCGTATGCCTTATGGCTAACGAGACGTGGTGTGGTCACAAAAGCATACAGGAACTCAAGTCCTTCTGTTCACCTGATTTAGAATTCCTCACAATCAACTGTCAAACGCATTATCTACCAAGGGAATTCTCTTCGATTATAATCACAGCCGTATATATTCCCCCCCAAGCAGACACATCGATGGCTCTGAACTAACTTTATTTGACTCTTTGCAATCTGAAAACAAGACTCCCTAAATTGTATCAGCATATCGATTGCGCAACCAGGACTGGCAAAACCTTGGATCACTGCTATTCTAACTTCCGCGACGCATATAAGGCCCTGCCCCGCCCTCCTTTCGGAAAAGCTGACCATGACTCTATTTTGTTGATCCCTGCCTACAGACAGAAACTAAAACAAGGAGCTCCCACGCTGAGGTCTGTTCAACGCTGGTCCGACCAATCTGATTCCACACTCCAAGACTGCTTCCATCACACGTGGACTGGGATATGTTTCGTATTGCGTCAGACAACAACATTGATGAATACGCTGATTCGGTGTGCGAGTTCATTAGAACGTGTGTTGAAGATGTCGTTCCCATAGCAACGATTAAAACATTCCCAAACCAGAAACCGTGGATTGATGGCAGCATTCACGTGAAACTGAAAGCACGAACCACTGCTTTTAATCAGGGCAAGGTGACCGGAAATATGACCGAATACAAACAGTGTAGCTATTCCCTTAGCAGGGCAATCAAACAAGCTAAGCGTCAGTATAGAGACAAAGTAGAATCTCAATTCAACGGCTCAGACACAAGAGATATGTGGCAGGGTCTACAATCAATCACGGATTACAAAATGAAAACCAGCCCCGTCACGGATCAGGATGTCTTGCTCCCAGGCAGACTAAATAACTTTTTTGCCCGCTTTGAGGACAATACAGTGCCACTGACACGGCCTGCAATCAAAACATGCAGCCTCTCCTTCACTGCAGCCGAGGTGAGTAAAACATTTAAACGTGTTAACCCTCGCAAGGCTGCAGGCCCAGACGGCATCCCCAGCCGCGCCCTCAGAGCATACGCAGACCTGCTGGCTGGTGTGTTTACGGACATATTCAATCAATCCCTATCCCAGTCTGCTGTTCCCACATGCTTCAAGAGGGCCACCATTGTTCCTGTTCCCAAGAAAGCTAAGGTAACTGAGCTAAACGACTACCGCCCTGTAGCACTCACTTCCGTCATCATGAAGTGCTTTGAGAGACTAGTCAAGGACCATATCACCTCCACCCTACCTGACACCCTAGACCCACTCCAATTTGCCTACCGCCCAAATAGGTCCACAAACGATGCAATCTCAACCACACTGCACACTGCCCTAACCCATCTGGACAAGAGGAATACCTATGTGAGAATGCTGTTCATCGACTACAGCTCGGCATTTAACACCATAGTACCCTCCAAGCTCGTCATCAAGCTCGAGACCCTGGGTCTCGACCCCGCCCTGTGCAACTGGGTACTGGACTTCCTGACGGGCCGCCCCCAGGTGGTGAGGGTAGGCAACAACATCTCTTCTCCGCTGATCCTCAACACTGGGGCCCCACAAGGGTGCGTTCTGAGCCCTCTCCTGTACTCCCTGTTCACCCACGACTGCGTGGCCACGCACGGCTCCAACTCAATCATCAAGTTTGCGGATGACACAGTGGTAGGCTTGATTACCAACAACGACGAGACGGCCTACAGGGAGGAGGTGAGGGCCCTCGCAGTGTGGTGACAGGAAAATAACCTCACACTCAACGTCAACAAAACTAAGGAGATGATTGTGGACTTCAGGAAACAGCAGAGGGAACACCCCTAGTGGAGAGGGTAGCAAGTTTTAAGTTCCTCTGCATACACATCACAGACAAACTGAATTGGTCCACCCACACAGACAGCATTGTAAATAAGGCGCAGCAGCGCCTCTTCAACCGCAGGAGGCTGAAGAAATTTGGCTTGTCACCAAAAGCATTCACAAACTTCTACAGATGCACAATCGAGAGCATCCTGGCGGGCTGTATCACCGCCTGGTACGGCAACTGCTCTGCTCACAACCGTAAGGCTCTCCAGAGGGTAGTGAGGTCTGCACAACACATCACCGGGGGCAAACTACCTGCCCTCCAGGACACCTACACCACCTGATGTTACAGGAAGGCCATAAAGATCATCAAGGACAACAACCACCCGAGCCACTGCCTGTTCACCCCGCTATCATCCAGAAGGTGAGGTCAGTACAGGTGCATCAAAGCTGGGACCGAGAGACTGAAAAACAGCTTCTATCTCACGGCCATCAGACTGTTAAACAGCCACCACTAACATTGAGTGGCTGCTGCCAACACACTGACTCAACTCCAGTCACTTTAATAATGGGAATTGATGGGAAATGATGTAAAATATATCACTAGCCACTTTAAACAATGCTACCTAATATAATGTTTACATACCCTACATTATTCATCTCATATGTATACGTATATACTGTACTCTATATCATCTACTGCATCTTTATGTAATACATGTATCACTAGCCACTTTAACTATGCCACTTGTTTACATACTCATCTCATATGTATATACTGTACTCGATACCATCTACTGCATCTTGCCTATGCCGCTCTGTACCATCACTCATTCATATATCTTTATGTACATATTCTTTATCCCCTTACACTTGTGTGTATAAGACAGTAGTTTTGGAATTGTTAGTTAGATTACTTGTTGGTTATTACTGCATTGTCGGAACTAGAAGCACAAGCATTTCGCTACACTCGCACTAACATCTGCTAACCATGTGTATGTGACAAATAAAATTTGATTTGATTTGAAGTTTGCATTTGGAATTTTCTTGTTAAAATGATTAGTCTCCACTAGCACTCTCCAAACTCCTGCCAGTGGAGAGCACTTTCTTCTCTTGTGGAAATGTTTGCTGTTGCTTTCACACATTTAATAATAATAATAATAATAATAATATATGCCATTTAGCAGACGCTTTTATCCAAAGCGACTTACAGTCATGTGTGCATATGTGGTAAAACTATATTCCATCTAATCCTACAGTTCGCTGCAGCTAGTGACTGGAACGTGTTGTGGCTGCTTTGCGTGATGTATGGTTGTCTCTACCTTCTTGCCCTTTGTGCTGTTGTCTGTGCCCAATACTGTTTATACCCGGTGCTGCTGCCATGCTGTGTTGCTACCACGTTGTTGTCATGTGTTGTTACCATGCAATGTTGTCATCTTAGGTCTCTCAAATGTAATGTTGTGTTGTCTCTTGTCGTGATACGTGTTCTGTCCTATATATTTATTTAATTTATTTTTAATTCCCCGTCCCTGCAGGAGGCCTTTTGTCTTTTGGTAGGCCGCCATTATAAATAAGAATTTGTTCTTAATGTTCTTAACTGACTTGCCTAGTTAAATAAATAAATACAATTAAAAAACAATAACTACTAGTGTTTCATCATTCCCTCCCTGTACTATTTATTGAAACACTTAGACATTTCTGTTTCATGTTTGATAAGATACATTTTAGCGATGTTTACTATGCACATGACTCATGAGGTAGAAGTTCTGTTTATTTCATTCAGTGTATGGATTCCTTTGTTCATATTTCCCGGTTGTGTGTAATAGGAGCATGGGTGCGTCAGTGCATGTAGAAATAAGCTACATGGCCTGCGAGCCATTCTTTGGAGTCAGTACGTTGAATATGAGAAAAATTTGTCCATGTATGAATGGTGATGAAATATCATTAATAATCAAGTCTGATTAAGACTAATGTGCCAAAGTAACAACGGATGGAACCAGTTTATTGGTTGTAATCATAGACATTAAAACCAGTAGAGTGATGGCGCTGACATCCTCCACTGTATTCCTATGGAAAACTCCCGATGTCGCATGACGCCGGAAGTATTTGAATTTGAAGCATAATAGGGCCGAATGGCTCCAGAAATAGCTTAGGCTCATGCTCAATGTAGTCGTTTTCATCCTAAGAGAGTCAACCTTAATGTCTATGGCATGAGGGCACCAGCGTTCTCATTGTTTGCAGGCCCGTAATTGGTCTGTTAGCACGTGTGACAACAAATGTAGTAGTTAGAATGGATCTCTATTTACAATATCTCAATCGTAATTCACATAGGCCTTCTAGGGCAGACCAGGGATTTGGGCACCACTAGGTTGCTTCGAAGTAGCTAACCAGCAGAGCTCATGACTTCACGCTCCAGACCGGACATTGGGTGCCTGGTTGTAATTGGCAATTGGGAAATTGTGTGGTCCTGGGAGGGGGCAAGTGTGGCCCTGGGAGGGTGGCAGCGTAGCCTAGTGGTTAGAGCATTGGACTAGTAACCAAAAGGTTGCAAGATCAAATCCCCGAGCTGACAAGGTACAAATCTGTCCTTCTGCCCCTGAACAAGGCAGTCAACCCACTGTTCCTAGGCTGTCATTGAAAATAAGAATTTGTTGTTAACTGACTTGCCTAGTTAAATAAAGGTAAAATAAAAAAATTAAAAAATGTAAATATGTACCTGTTGGAGCTCCTGTTAGACAGATTCAACTTGGTTTCTCAAGAGGCGGCTGTGCAGTCTTGCCCTCTACCTGTGTCCTTTGAGACAGGACAGGTTAAGCCAGATACAGATGCTATTTCTTTTGGCCCGTGTATATTTGGTAAATCTACTTGTATAATTTATATGATATGGCGCTTTCACCATTGGATCAACAAGATACGTAAATAAATGTACACTGAGCACGTCAACCTGCCTTGCTTTCTGTTCCCCTTACAACTGCTGCAAGATCCCTATTTTATCATTATTAGGCCAATCAAAATGCGTTGTAGACAAAAAATGAAAAGGGCTGTCTGGTAACCTCAATAAATAGACAAAATGTTGCATGTATTGCGTGTCATTGCATGTATATCTTCTTTACTTGACGTGAGACTTTACTTGCTCTTAGAATGCACAATTTGGACTCGAGACTCGAACCATTCTACTTGGGACTCGACTTGAGACTCGAACCTTGTGACCTGCTTGTGCTCGAATAACAGTGACTTGGTCCCACCTCAGGTTATAACACAAGCATTTCATATTAGAGGTCGACCGATTATGATTTTTCAACGCCAATACCGATTATTGGAGAACCAAAAAAAGCCGATACTGATTAAATCGGCCAATTTTTATTTCTTTGTTAATAATGACAATTACAACAATAATGAACACTTATTTTAACTTCATATAATAAACCAATAAAATCAATTTAGCCTCAAATAAATAATGAAACATGTTCAATTTGGTTTAAATAATGCAAAAACAAAGTGTTGGAGAAGAAAGTAAAAGTGAAATATATGCCATGTAAGAAAGCTAACTTTTAAGTTCCTTGCTAGGAACATATGAAAGCTGGTGGTTCCTTTTAACATGAGTCTTCAATATTCCCAGGTAAGAAGTTTTAGGTTGTAGTTATTATAGGAATTATAGGACTATTTCTTTCTATACCATTTGTATTTCATATACCTTTGACTATTGGATGTTCTTATAGGCACTTTAGTATTGCCAGTGTAACAGTATAGCTTCCGTCCCTCTCCTCGCCCCTACCTGGGCTCAAACCAGGAACACATCGACAACAGCAACCCTCGAAGCAGAGTTACCCATGCAGAGCAAGGGGAATAACTCCAAGTCTCAGAGTGAGTGACGTTTGAAACGATATTAGCGTGCACCCCGCTAACTAGCTAGTCATTTCACATCGGTTACACCAGCCTAATCTCGGGAGTTGATAGGCTTGAAGTCATAAACAGCGCAATGCTTGAAGCACAGCAAAGAACTGCTGGCAAAACGCACGAAAGTGCTGTTTGAATGAATGCTTACGAGCCTGCTGGTGCCTACCATCCATCGCTCAGTCAGACTGCTCTATCAAATCATAGACTTAATTATAACATAATAACACACAGAAATATGAGCGTTTGGTCATTAATATGGTCGAATCCGGAAACTATCATCTCGAAAACAAGACGTTTATTCTTTCAGTGAAATACGGAACCCTTACGTATTTTATCTAACGGGTGGCATCCATAAGTCTAAATATTCCTGTTACATTGCACAACCTTCAATGTTATGTCATAATTACGTAAAATTCTGGCAAATTAGGCGACCCAAACTGTTGCATATACCCTGACTCTGCATGCAATGAACGCAAGAGAGGTGACACAATTTCACCTGGTTAACCTGATTATATGCAACGCAGGACATGCTAGATAAACTAGTAATATCATCAACCATGTGTAGTTAACTAGTGATTATGATTGATTGATTGTTTTTTTTATAAGATAAGTTTAATGCTAGCTAGCAACTTACCTTGGCTTACTGCATTCGCGTAACAGGCAGTCTCCCCGTGGAGTGCAATGAGAGGCAGGTGGTTAGAGCTTTGGACTCGTTAACTGTAAGGTTGCAAGATTGAATCCCCGAGCTGACAAGGTAAAAATCTGCCGTTCTGCCCCTGAACAAGGTAGTTAACCCACCATTCCGCCCCTGAACAAGGTACATTTACATTACATTTAAGTCATTTAGCAGACGCTCTTATCCAGAGCGACTTACAAATTGGTGCATTCACCTTATGACATCCAGTGGAACAGCCACTTTACAATAGTGCATCTAAATATTTTAAGGGGGGTGAGAAGGATTACTTTATCCTATCCTAGGTATTCCTTAAAGAGGTGGGGTTTCAGGTGTCTCCGGAAGGTGGTGATTGACTCCGCTGTCCTGGCGTCGTGAGGGAGTTTGTTCCACCATTGGGGAGCCAGAGCAGTGAACAGTTTTGACTGGGCTGAGCAGGAACTGTACTTCCTCAGTGGTAGGGAGGCGAGCAGGCCAGAGGTGGATGAACGCAGTGCCCTTATTTGGGTGTAGGGCCTGATCAGAGCCTGGAGGTACTGAGGTGCCGTTCCCCTCACAGCTCCGTAGGCAAGCACCATGGTCTTGTAGCGGATGCGAGCTTCAACTGGAAGCCAGTGGAGAGAGCGGAGGAGCGGGGTGACGTGAGAGAACTTGGGAAGGTTGAACACTAGACGGGCTGCGGCGTTCTGGATGAGTTGTAGGGGTTTAATGGCACAGGCAGGGAGCCCAGCCAACAGCGAGTTGCAGTAATCCAGACGGGAGATGACAAGTGCCTGGATTAGGACCTGCGCCGCTTCCTGTGTGAGGCAGGGTCGTACTCTGCGGATGTTGTAGAGCATGAACCTACAGGAACGGGCCACCGCCTTGATGTTAGTTGAGAACGACAGGGTGTTGTCCAGGATCACGCCAAGGTTCTTAGCGCTCTGGGAGGAGGAAACAATGGAGTTGTCAACCGTGATGGCGAGATCATGGAACGGGCAGTCCTTCCCCGGGAGGAAGAGCAGCTCCGTCTTGCCGAAGTTCAGCTTGAGGTGGTGATCCGTCATCCACACTGATATGTCTGCCAGACATGCAGAGATGCGATTCGCCACCTGGTCATCAGAAGGGGGAAAGGAGAAGATTAATTGTGTGTCGTCTGCATATCAATGATAGGAGATACCATGTGAGGTTATGACAGAGCCAAGTGACTTGGTGTATAGCGAGAATAGGAGAGGGCCTAGAACAGAGCCCTGGGGGACACCAGTGGTGAGAGCACTGTTAGTTAACCCACAGTTCTTAGGCCGTCATTGAAAATCAGAATGTGTTCTTAACTGACTTGCCTAGTTAAATAAAGATTCAATAAAAAGGTGTAAAACAAAATCATATATATATATATATATATATATATATATATATATATATATATATATATATATATATATATATATATATATATAGGCCAAATCGGGGTCCAAAAATACAGATTTCCGATTGTTATGAAAACTTGAAATCGGCCCTAATTAATTGGCCATTCGATTAATTTGGTCGACCTCTATTACATATCATCTGCAACATGGGCAACTGGATGCAACAGCAGATAACAGGTAATGGAAACAACTTGACCCTGAATTTAATTTAGTCTGCAGGGGACAGCACACCACTAGGAGGTTATTTCCGCCACAGACTTCAGCAGTCATGCATCAAAGTCACAGCATCTAGCCTCTGTACTTACAGCCTGCTCGCCCCACACTGATATTGTTATGGATTATCCCATAAAATTGGGTTTTGTAATTTATCGTAGTTTATGGTTGGATTAATTGCTTGACCTTTTTGGCAGTGTATGTGCATTCACATGTGCATGCGTGTCTGACTCTTTTGAGAGAAAGGCATAGGACGACAGACAGATATGGGCTTACGGAAGGACCATGATTTCAACCAACCTCATGACCCAGCCTAAACCACCTACAGATCTAAAGGCACAGCTTGATAACCTACTGAACAAACAGTATCCCATGAAGACATTAACATAGTCATGGCCCAGTTACCCAATATTTCCATGCCATTATACATCCAGCACCTGTCTTTCCAGATCATGTCGCCGAAACAAAAGGATTATTACATACCCATTCCTAAATCCTATGTTTTGCGATTAATAATGTAAGTACATCCAGTAATGAACCAAATCAGAGTGAACTACATTGGCTCCAACAGGAAATCAATTAGTGATCCCTCCAGTGATTTCTGCAGGATAGGCCTGAATCCCTTCTTTCCACCTTTCATATCCAAACCTTTCTCCTACTCCTCCAAAAGTGGGCAAATGGTTCCACCCTCCCTACGCCCCCCCCCCCCTTCTCCTCCCTCCATCAATATTTGAGGTGCATTAGGCCTCCCATTAAAATGAGCAGTGTTTTATGGTAATTATTTTTGAGAAACATTGTTGATGGGGGAGATAATTATCTTTATTATTCAGGATCTATTATTCAGGCTGTGTGGAGCAGAGCGGCTCCTCCCCTCCGCTTAGGGCCCCATTCCTTCCCACAAGTGGAAATAATTGTAATGTGACAGATGTTTAATTACTGTTATTTTAAACAAAACAGATCATAATGAAGTGTATTATCCTTACATTACCCTCCATCATATTCATATTCTCCTTCATGCCCAATATAAAGACTATAGAGTGTTTGTTTTTTCTTGTGTAAATGTAGTTCTTAAATGTTCATTAAGTATCTCTATATCACCCCTTTATTAAACAGGATTCCCCACATAAAGGCACAGAAGCTGAGCACAAACATTGAACCCAAATACACCCCGTTTATAGAATACTACCTCTAGGAATAATTATATCTGAGAAGGCTACTCACTCAGATGAATTAAAATATTTACATTTCCAAAGAAATGAATATATGCCATTTAGCAGACGCTTTTATCCAAAGCGACTTACAGTCATGTGTGCATACATTCTACATATGGGTGGTCCCGGGGATCGAACCCACTACCCTGGCGTTACAAGCGCCATGCTCTACCACCAAGCAACTTACTTTAGACTGAAACGTTTGTGTATGTCCAGGAAATTGTATTTATTTATTTATCCATCCGTAATTTTCCCAGGTAAGTTGACTGAGAATGCGTTCTCATTTACAACAACGACCTGGGGAATAGTTACAGCGGAGAGGAGGGGGATGAATGAGCCAATTGTAAACTGGGGATGATTAGGTGACCGTGATGGTTTAAGAGACAGATTGGGAATTTAGCCAGGACACTACTCTTACGATAAGTGCCATGGGATCTTTAATGACCTCAGAGATTGAGGACTAGAGGTCGACCGATTAATCGGAATGGACGATTAATTAGGGCCGATTTCAAGTTTTCATAACCATTGGAAATCGGTATTTTTGGGCGCCGATTTGCCGATTAAAAAATATATATATTCTTTTATACCTTTATTTAACTAGGCAATTCAGTTAAGAACACATTCTTATTTTCAATGGCGGCATTGGAACGGTGGGTTAACTACCTTGTTCAGGGGCAGAACAACAGATTTTCACCTTGTCAGCTCAGGGGATCCAATCTTGCAACCTTACAGTTAACTAGTCCAATGCAATAATGACCTGCCTCTCTCTCGTTACACTCCACAAGAAGACTGCCTGTTACGCAAATGCAGTAGGCCAAGGTAAGTTGCTAGCTAGCATTAAACTTATCTTATATAAAACAATCAATCATAATCACTAGTTAACTACACATGGTTGATGATATTACTAGATATGATCTAGCGTGTCCTGCGTTGCATATAATCTGACTGAGCATACAAGCATACAAGTATCTAAGTATCTGACTGAGCGGTGGCAGGCAGAAGCAGGCACGTGAACATTCATTCAAACAGCACTTTTGTGCGTTTTGCCAGCAGCTCTTCGTTGTGCGTCAAGCCTTGTGCTGTTCATGACTTCAAGCCTATCAATGATTAGGCTGGTGTAACCGAAGTGAAATGGCTAGCTAGTTAGCGCGTGCTAATAGCGTTTCAAACGTCAACTTTTGTAGTTGTTCCCCTTGCTCTGCATGGGTAACGCTTCTTCGATGGTGGCTGTTGTCGTTGTGTTGCTGGTTCGAGCCCAGGGAGGAGCGAGGAGAGGGACGGAAGCTATACTGTTACACTGGCAATACTAAAGTACCTGTAAGAACATCCAATAATCGGTGTCGGTATTGAAAAATCCTAATCGGTCGACCTCTAGTCAGGACACCCATTTAACGTCCCATCCTAAAGACGGCACCCTACACAGGGCAGTGTCTGCCCTGGGGCTTTGGGATATTTTTTAGACAAGAGGAAAGAGTGCCTCCTACTGCCCCTCCAATACCACTTCTGGCAGCATCTGTTCTCCCATCCAGGGACTGACCAGGACCAACACTGCTTAGCTTCAGAAGCAAGCCAGCAGTGGTATGCAGGGTGGTATGTTGCTGTAAAGCATACTACCATAATTGGACTGGTAATAGTACTAAATCACAAATCTCCACTGCATTGTATGGCATAGCGCAACGCCAGGGTAAGCTGATGAATCAATGCGCTCTTTTGAAAATACCTTCTAAAACGACACCAAAGGAAACGAGCCTGCGTCTGATATGATCTGGATTTCTCTTAATAACAAGGGTAGGCACAAGAGCACTGGTCCCAAAGGCCCACATCTATTATTCATCTAAAGATCTCATGAATTAGCAATGAGAATCTAACCATATATGTTTTATATCAGAAACAAGAAAAACAGTGTTATCACTAATATCTATTTTCCTTTACGCGATTAGAATTTCAAAAGAAGCATCTGATGTTCTGATAAATTTGCAACGTGACTATTTATTCAAACTGAAAGCATTATGGACAGAAAGACATGCCATGGTTTATGGTGCAAAATATCTATTTATTTGATTTAATATTTTCATGGTTGATGCCTATAATTTCATGTCCTATTGTATAATGAGCTCATGTCCAATGTATAACGACACTCAGAAGGAAAAATCACTCTTACAATAGAGATGTCTCTCTCACACACATACACACACACACAACTCAAATAAATGGGTGGTCTCAAACAGCAGCCAGTGTAATGCAATGGAATTTATTCAGACTGAATGCATTTTCTCTGGTACTGTAAGTACAGTAAATAGATTGAGGGTTAGATAGAATACTCTTTATTCCCCCCCATACATGCCTTCTCCATTTTCACTCTATTCCTGCCTTACTGTCCCATTTTTTTCTATACTGTAGCTGGCAAAATAGACTCCTTGTGAGGTCAAGAATCTGACCCATATTGCAGAGGTAGTATTCTGACTCTAACCTTGTTGTCAGGTTACTTACTAAAGCTCTGAGTCAATATTTCTGCCAGGGTGAAAATATATTAGCACGCAAATTACAGTAACTTGAATTCACTGCTTTGGACATTGTCCATCTTTCAGGCTCAAACATATGGACTGTTGGCCATTAGACTATGAATAAGATAAATAATACTACTTCATTCGAGCAAGAGACAATCATCTTTTCACCATTTCATACGACAGTAAAGGATTTGTTGTGATTCATTAATAAAACTATTATGAATCGTTTGGACACAGTGTAACAATTGTCTTGTTTTTCCAACTTAATGTAGTGCAGTTAAGACGTCAGAGAGCACAATAGTTTATAATCCTTTCTACCATCTTGCTCTAGCAGTGAAGGTGTCCCTCGCCCTATGCCCCATCACTGCCTTTCTAGGGTTCCCTCTGACGCAGGTCGCTTTTAATTCAAACGTTGTACTAACCCTGAGCTGAGTGTGTTGCACACGATAGGGTACCATCCTCCTGTAGGGGAGAAGGCCTATCCCAGCACCCCCTATAGAGGATGTCAAGGGCCCGCTTGGATGGAGACGTGATAGGATCAGACGTAACTCAACTGTCTCCATCTAGACTGCCCTGCTCCACCTGCCCATCCCTCACTGGCCAGCCAACTACACTACAGCAACAGAAGAGACTGGAGCAATTCAAGAAGCTTAACCCAAATATTTGGCACGAGGGCACAAGTGCTCTTTCACAGGTCAAACTGTCGTAGAGGGCCCTGAATAGGACTCACAAAGAGAAGCTCTCAAAGATGAATCCAATATGATGAATGTTTTTGGTAAAGCTTTTCAGCACATAGGACAGACGACTGAGGCATCACTGCCATGTTGTCCAAGTCAAATCCCTTACAGCATAAGCAACAGCTATAGCGAGCACAGGCCCCTTAAAGATGGAATCTGCAGTAGGGGGAAACCGCATCCTCTGGCCGTCACACCACAGTTATTGTTTTGTTGTCGAGCTGAGATACATCGGGTAGTACATATTGGGTTTCCCAGCCCTGGTCCTTGAGTACCCCCAACAGTATACATTTGTATTGTAACCCTGAACACCTGATTAAACTAATCATCAAACCCTCAATGAGTTGGATGCGGTGTGTTTGTCAAGGGCTACAGTGAAACTGTGTACTGTAATATTTGTGTTGTGGAGAAATGACCAGGCAGGAGACGGGAGTACAGTTAGTTTTCGTTTAGTCAAAACCCCTCGTGCTCTACTCAAAGACCAGGTTTAGGAGGACATGCAGCCTGACATCAGCCAAACAGGTTTAAGGCACTCCAACTGTACAGGAGAACACAATCAGCTACAGTAAAAAGCACTGCAATTACAGAAAACTCAGAAAAAATGATTCAGAATCAATTCAAGATTATTTGTTGCTTTATTCTGAAATTTGATTTCTCAATTTTTGTAGTATTCTGCATAATTCAATTGTTCCTAAATAATGTAGCTAAAATGTAAATTCTTGAGGGAAGCCATCAGAATAGATGAGAACTATTCTGCAACATTTCGTGAGGCAGTTAACATATGCATGAAATGACTCGCATGAAAATAGATCGAGTCAATGTGTGCATAGATGCCAGGCTGAATGTGCCTGGTATCAGATTTGTGCCCAACCTCCTCTTTGGGGAACACAATTATGGACCGAGTTACACCTCCTCGTCTCTGTTGGCCATTTATCTTAAGCAAAGTGCACTTAGGTTGAACTAAAGCACAGCAATGTTCTCTATTTATGGTGCCTCTCCCTCAAAATGACTTTAAACTAAAGGGATTTAACTCTTCTGGTTTGTTATTTAAAATTCTGTTCGCACTAAGTCCATTTTCTAAAAGCATCAGATTGTGGCTAATTGATCTTGCCTGATGACAGGAAAGATGACAATCTCAGGAATGTCTCAAATGGAAAATATGTCATGTTTGATATTAAAATACCTGCATACAATAAACTGTACACTGTAACCATTTTGTTTGACATTCATGTTTTCAACTGTTCGTAGACAAGTGTCTATGTCTACGAACAGCCCGGACGCTGCCTTAAACAATGCCTGATGAATATTCAAACATCTCCTGTACTACAAGGGAGGGAATTCCTACCAGCCATTTTAAAGAGTGTGCTGCAGTTAATTATATCAGTCCCTAAAATGGAGATCAGACGCCCAGTATTGTCTGATGCCCTCCAGCTTTTAATTAACTAAATTACAGGACACTTCTCCCCCATTGACGACTGTTAGGGGATTCATTCTGTTTTCACACAGCATAAAAGTGCTCCAGGTGTGAAAACTGGTCCTAATGAGGGAAGCTTTGTAAACTGCAGAAAACAAAACCTCCTAAAATAAAAAATAAACTATGCTTTGTCAATATTATGTATATAACTTTTTTCAAGTTTATTCATGTTTCAAACTATAATTTACAATAATTTCGCTATGTGGACCCCAAAACGTGGAGGGTCGAAATGGGAAAAATGTGTGCATTCATCGAAATGCCAACATATATATATATTTTATATTTTTTTATTCAGTCAATCCAAAAAAACAAGTGCCATTTAAGATGAATTTATTGAAACCGTAATATCTAATGGTTATATTATATTGTGGAACACAATCTTCAAAAGGATAGTAACCTTAGCAGTGGCGCTTGCTTGTAGAAGCCTATGGCTGTGCCTTGTTTTGTTCATTTAGCAGACAAGATAATCTTAATTACCAAGCCCTTATCACAATCAAGACACCCATTTTATTGTAAAAATGTATCAATAATAATAATAATAATAAAACAGAATAAAATACAACAGAATAGTGCGAAGTGATTTGCATCTCGTGTCTTGGACATTTCCTCTCAAAGAGTGATCATTTGAAAACGGGGCTAAATTTGGCATGTTCAAGGACATTTTTAAGGTTATAAACCAACATTTGTCTTCTTTTCGATAAACAGACGTTGGATTTATACTGAACAAATATATAAAAGCAACATGTAAAGTGTTGGTCCCATTTTTCATGAGCTGAAATAAAATGCTCCATTTGCACAAAAAGCTTATTTCTCTCAAATTTTGTTCACAATTGTGTTTACATCTATGTTAATTAGCATTTCTCCTTTGCCAAGATAATCCATCCCCCTGACAGGTGTGGCATATCAAGAAGCTGATTAAACAGCATGATCATTACACAGGTGCACCTTGTGCTAGGGACAATAAAAGGTCACTCCAAAATGCACAGTTTGTCACACAACACAATGCCACAGATGTCTCAAGTTGAGGGAGCGTGCAATTGGTATGCTGACTGCAGGAATATCCACCAGAGCAATTGCCAGAGAATTGAATGTTAATCTCTCTTCCATAAACCGCCTCCAATGTTGTTTCAGAGAATTTGTCAGTACGTCCAATCCAGCCTCACAAGTGCAGACCACGTGTAACCATGACAGCCCACGACCTCCACATTCGGCTTCTTCACCTGCGGGATCGTCTGAGACCAGACACTCGGACAGTTGATGAAACTGTAGGTTTGCACAACCAAAGGCTTTCTGCACAAACTGTCAGAAACCGTCTCAGGCACGCTCATATGCGTGCTCGTTGTCCTCACCAGGGTTCTGACCTGACAGCAGTTCACCCATTGAGCATGTTTGGGACGCTCTGGATCGACATGTATGACATCGTGTTCCAGTTCTCGCAAATATCCAGGAATTTCACACAGCCATTGAAGAGGAGAGGGACAACATTCCACAGGCCACAATCAACAGCCTGATTAACTCTAAGCGAAGGAGATGTGTCATGCTGCATGAGGCAAATGATGGTCACACCAGATACTGACTGGTTTTCTGATCCACACCCCTACCTTATTCTTTTTAAGGTATCTGTGACCAACAGAAGCATATGTGTATTCCCAGTCATGTGATGTCTATAGATTTGGCCCTAACTTTATTTAAATTGACTGATTTCCTTATATGAACTGTAACTCAGTAAAATATTTGAAATTGTGGCATGTTGCGTTTATAATTTTTGTTCAGTGTTCAGTAGTTAATTACATCTATCCCCTGGAAGTTTCTAAATGGATTAATAATCCTCCATTGAACACTGCATGGGGATGAGTTATGGACTGGACATCTGTCTGGTGAGTAGGCCTAGGCTTAACGATTCTGCTGAAAATACGCTCAGTTTTAGCATATTTTCAGTGTTTAAGCTGCCTATGCTTAGGGGGGGGGGGTAATAGCCTAGGACAGGTATTCGCAAACTGCAGAATTCCCACAGGGGTACGCGCAATGCCGTCAGGAGTACACCAAATAAAAATGTGATTCACATTTACATTTTTTTTTAATGTTATAAAATCTTCACATTTTCAAAAACATTTCCATTTATATTTTCCAACTAGGCTATACATTTGGGTGAGGATATTTCTTGCCTGAGTAGCCTTGTTTCACTGCCAAAAATGCAATGAAACCATCTAGTATTCAGCGAACTAACAACACAATGTCAAATACAGGTAGCCGAGTCAAATAATTAACATCCAATCACATTGACCATAACTCTCTCGCGGGAAACCTGCACTCTTGCGCAGACATTTAGAAACGAAACACAGGAGTTTTTTGAGCGAGAATAAACATAACTTTTCAGTAGTAAGACATGTATAAAAGCAACAGATACCATTAATAAGCCAGCAGCATACCACCCTGCATCCCACTGCTGGCTTGCTTCTGAAGCAAAGCAGGGTTGGTCCTGGTCCATTGCCTAGATGGGAGACCAGATGCTGCTGGAAGTGGTGTTGGAGAGCCAGTAGGAGGCACTCTTTCCTCTGGTCTAAAGAATATCCCAATGCCCCAGGGCAGTGGTTGGGGACACTGCCCTGTGTAGGTTGCCGTCTTTCAGATGGGACATGAAACGGGTGCCCTGACTGAGATCATTAAAGATCCCATGGCACGTATCGTAGGGTGTTAACCCTGGTGTCCTGGCTAAATTCCCAAGCTGTCCCTCATACAGCCACCTAATTATCCCCAGTTTACAATTGGCTCATTCATCCCCCTCTCCCCTGTAACTATTCCCCAGGTTGTTGCTGTAAATGAAAATGTGTTCTCAGTCAACTTACCTGGTAAAATAAGGGGCTAGAAGCATATTATATGGTGAGTGGCTAGGACAGGCTGCTTCCTGCTTATTCAAGCCAGTGAACGCCTTACAGCTGGATGAGTCAACAGATGTGGCGGGCCTGGCACAACTCCTGGTATATGTCTGTTATGTTTATGGTGGGTTAATTAAGGAAACCAGGACAACATGAGAGGATCTTTTTAAAGAACTGGACAGCTTTGTGACGTCAAATGGACTTTGGTGGTCAAGATGTGTTGGTATCTGTACTGATGGCGCAAAAGCCATGACAGCGAGACATAGTGGAGTGGTAATGTGCGTGCAAGCAGTTGCTCTCGACGCCACTTGGGTACACTGCAGCATCCACTGAGAGGCTCTTGCTGCCAAGGGAATGCCTGGCAGCTTGAAAGACGTTTTGGACACTACAGTGAAAATGTTTGATTTGGTTAAGGCAAGGCCCCTGAAAACTTGTGTATTTTCTGCATTATGCAATGATATGGGGAGTGACCATGTAACGCTTTTACAAAATATACTTTGCCCCTTGATAACCAGAAGTGCGCTGGTTATCAAGGGGAAAAAGATTGACCCGTTTTATTAATAGAGAGATGAACTTAAAGTATTTTCTTTATTGACCATAATTTTCACTTGTCTGACCGCTTGCATGATGATGAGCTTCTCACACGACTGGCCTATCTGGGTGATGTTTTTTATCGCCTGAATGATCTGAATCTAGGATTACAGGGACTCTCCGCAACTATATTCAATGTGCGGGACAACATTGAGGCTATGATTAAGAAGTTGGAGCTCTTCTCCAACAGGTCCAACATGTCTTTCCATCATTGTATGATTTTATGTGCAAATGAACTCAAGCTTACGGATAATGTCAAATGTGATATAGCGAAGCACCTGAGTGAGCTGGGTACACAATTACGCAGGTACTTCCCCGAAACGGTTCTGTGAAAATTGAAGCCACTGCCAGATTTCTGGATAATGCTGCGCTCAGAGTTTCTTGCCTTGGCAAATGGCGCTGTTAAGACATTAAGACACTGATGTCCTTTACAACCACGTACCTATGTGAGAGTGGATTCTCGGCCCTCACTAGCATGAAACCTAAATACAGGCACAGACTGTGTGTGGAAAATTATTTAAGACAGATCTCCTTACCCATACAACCCAACATTGCATATATTATTATTATTATATTATTGCAGAGTTCTGTGCATCCTTTCAAGCACATCCTTCTCATTAACCTGTGGTGAGTTATTCACAATGTTTGATGAACAAAAAAAGGTTTTATATATATATTTCAGATAGCTAAATAAAGAGCAAAATGATTGATTATTATTATATTTTGTGCCCTGGTCCTATAAGAGCTCTTTGTCACTTCCCACGATCCGGGTAGTGACAAAACCTCATACTCATTCCTATACATTTATCATAGTGTGTCTGTGGCAGGCTTACAATGATGGCAAAAAAACAACATTTTAGAGTGCAGTGACCCTGGTGCTAGAGGGGGTACACAGCTGGAGGTTGAATGTTTGAAGGGGTACAGGACAATAAAACGTGATCTCTGGTTAAAGATCGAGTTTTGACGTCAGTTAAAGTATTCGATTACTCATGCCCATACCGACAAGCACAGAGGACATTTGTAGAGGTCACAGTGCTGGTTTGCAATTATTGGCTTGGTTGTTCTGGCGGGGAGCCATGTCAGTGACCACCACCATCCTCCCTGTGAGTCATGGAACACAGTGGACCACCTGACCTCCCCACAGGGCCAACAGTAACACACTGATATACTCATCCTATGATTGGAGCCAGTGGGGAGAAAACCCCCCATTTTAGCCCTGCACCTAAATGACACAGGTACAGCTATTTCACAGACACAGGCGGAGATAGGAATTTGACCTGTTCCATCTGCAGCCCTTTACCAAAACAGATCATTTGGACAAAGTGAAATTGCCTGGTTAAATTGAGTAGGATGGTTGAAAATGTGTGCTGTGTGGCAGAGAGAGTAGAGTGGTAGCTAGTGTCTTATGTGATCAGCCAACACTCCCTCGGTCTCTGGAGATTACTGGAGTGGATCTCATCCCCCAGCTCACCTTCAGGCTCATTCAGAAGTGGGACAAACATTATCCCCTTCTCACCAGTAATAACCTGAACTAAACCTCCAGCCAAACCTATTTGATGGGAAACATGATTAGATTCAAACTGCCCACATAGTCAATCTAATAAGGCTCATCAGCAGTGAGTGGAGACAGAGCAAGGATGACGAGTAGTCATTTTACTTAAATATAATTACACCAAAAAACACTGACCTAAGAAAATCAAAGTAATTTGAAAATAGGCTTACGTCTACATACTCTTCCAAAACAATGGAACTGGTGCAGGGTGCAGGGCTAGTGGTAGAGTGCCGCAGCAGACCACACATTGCCCCTAGAGAAACGGTTCCAACTCTGACTGTGGTCCTTCTCCATCTCAATGACTTCTTCACTGCATCTACCACTACAAAATACACTGCTCAAAGAAATAAAGGGAACACATAAACAACAATGTAACTCCAGGTCAATCACACTTCTGTGAAATCAAACTGTCCACTTAGGAAGCAACACTGATTGACAATCAATTTCACATGCTGTTGTGCAAATGGAATAGACAACAAGTGGAAATTATAGGCATTTAGCAAGACACCCCCAATAAAGGAGTGGTTCTACAGGTGGGGACCACAGTCCACTTCTCAGTTCCTATGCTTCCTGGCTGATGTTTTGGTCACTTTTGAATGCTGGCGGTGCTTTCACTCTAGTGGTAGCATGAGACGGAGTCTACAACCACCATAAGTGGCTCAGGTAGTGCAGCTCATCCAGGATGTCACATCAATGCGAGCTGTGTCAAGAAGGTTTTCTGTGTCTGTCGACGTAGTGTCCAGAGCATGGAGGCGCTACCAGGAGACAGGCCAGTACATCAGGAGACGTGGAGGAGGCCGTAGGAGGGCAACAACCCAGCAGCAGATCCACTACCTCCGCC
This sequence comes from Oncorhynchus gorbuscha, assembly GCF_021184085.1. NCBI lineage: Eukaryota > Metazoa > Chordata > Actinopteri > Salmoniformes > Salmonidae > Oncorhynchus > Oncorhynchus gorbuscha. The sequence goes on along the minus strand of NC_060182.1, from coordinate 71,717,089 downwards.
TTTGCGCAAGGAGGAGCAGGAGGAGCACTGCCAGAGCCCTGCAAAATTACCTCCAGCAGGCCACATGACTCCATGAGGGTGGTATGAGGGCCCAACGTCCACAGGTGGGGGTTGTGCTTACAGCCCAACACCGTGCAGGACGTTTGGCATTTGCCAGAGAACACCAAGATTGGCAAATTCGCCACTGGCGCCCTGTGCTCTTCACAGATGAAAGCAGGTTCACACTGAGCACTTGACAGACGTGACAGAGTCTGGAGACGGCGTGGAGAACGTTCTGCTGCCTGCAACATCCTCCAGCATAACCGGTTTGGCGGTGGGTCAGTCATGGTGTGGGGTGGCATTTCTTTGGGGGGCCGCACAGCCCTCCATGTGCTCGCCAGAGGTAGCCTGACTGCCATTAGGTACTGAGATGAGATCGATTGGCCCTGGGTTCCTCCTAATGCAAGACAATGCTAGACCTCATGTGGCTGGAGTGTGTCAGCAGTTCCTGCAAGAGGAAGGCATTGATGCTATGGACTGGCCTGCCCGTTCCCCAGACCTGAATCCAATTGAGCACATCTGGGACATCATGTCTCGCTCCATCCACCAACGCCACAGACTGTCCAGGAGTTGGCGGATGCTTTAGTCCAGGTCTGGGAGGAGATCCCTCAGGAGACCATCCGCCACCTCATCAGGAGCATGCCCAGGCGTTGTAGGGAGGTCATACAGGCACGTGGAGGCCACACACACTACTGAGCCTCATTTTGACTTGTTTTAAGGACATTACATCAAAGTTGGATCAGCCTGTAGTGTGGTTTTCCACTTTACTTTTGAGTGTGACTCCAAATCCAGACCTCCATGGGTTGATACATTTGATTTCCATTGATCATTTTTGTGTGATTTTGTTGTCAGCACATTCAACTATGTAAAGAAAAAAGTATTTAATTAGAATATTTAATTCATTCAGATCTAGGATGTGTTATTTTAGTGTTCCCTTAATTTTTTGAGCAGTGTACATACAAATCTTTAAAAAATAAAAAATAAACTATGGAATTGCTCAATCTTCTCCTGATGCAATATGAGCTGTGGCATACCAGCTAAGTAAAACACTAAGATGATTCATGTTTCAAGCAAGAACCTTTTCCCTGTAACAATTCTTCACTATTCTAGGAGGGCTTTCTAAATGTCCTCATAAGGAGGGCTGAGCCTGAGGCTTGCTTAAAGGAGGCTCAGAGCTGGAGCTTTTTGAAGAAACCTGCTCCATGACTGTCAAATGGAAAAGAGTGGTCTACAAAACCAACAGATTTTTTTTTAAAGAGCGCACTAGTTTAAAAAAGTACCATTCAGACTGTCAAAGTCCCTGTGAATGATATCTATGAGCAGGGATGTTACAGTTGATTTAGTTCATTACAGTATTTCCTTTATCCCATGGCTTGCGCCAAGAAATATTTCAGGCTTTAGACTCAATTACTGACACATGACTCTAGTACACACAGTATACTACTGGAGAGATCAACATGATAGACATGTACTGTAAGGTAAGGAGAGAGGAGTCTGTCCAGCACCCCATTACTTGTGTGGGATCAGGATATGATATGGGCTCTTTCTGTATCCCTCTCAATTTCTTTGAAGAGGCGGACCGCAGAGCTGACAGGCTGAGGCAGTTAATGTCATGCCCGTCTCTTGCCCTCTCTCCTCATCATCCTCTCGCTCTCTCTGGACCCACAGGACACAGCCTGTAACACATGCTCCTGTGAGTTAGACAGTGAACACTCACACATTAAGAGAGCCTTCAGACAGTGCTGACATATTCCAAGGCCCGTTTCAACAGATGGGCTTTTTATTGGTACTGTTTGTTGTAAAGAACCCCGCTCAAGGGTACAGCAGCTGTCCCACCACAAATTGGATAGAACCCCCTACCTCCATCCCCTTTGCCCCTCTCCTCCCCCTTAGAAAGCAGCTGAGTTCTGTGCATAAAACCATACTGCCTTGTGTCATATTATACCATATAATTATTCCTGGGCACATAGAATACCTACACATCACTCATCCAGATGCCACAGATTGGATGTCCTGATTGAACGAGAGACTACATTTACCTACCCACCAAATATCTCAACTATTGCATTAACAAATACATATCGTTTTTTCCCCCGGCTCAGCTGCGGTCCTGAGCTGGCACTGTAGAAAATCTCATTTCGGTGGCAACTTCAGCCGCACAGACCAGTCCAAGCCGCCATCACTCACTGGGCTCAATAACCTTGGACTCATTTTCCTGTCGCTGATGTAACGCCTTACAATATTACATTGCGGTAGAGGCTGTGTTGATGTTGATGTCTCCACTACTTTACTGTCCTGTCGGTTTCTCCCTGTTATTTATCTGGCCCACTGTGACCTACGCAATGACACATGAGCACCGCCCAATCGTCCATTCATCTCCTTGTTAAATATTGTACCAAAGAGATCAGGTTGTGATCAGAGGGCCGAGGTAAAGTATGCTGTGTGATGAAAACTCTGTCCACTGAGTTAAGAGCAGCCAGGAGTTCATCTGAAGTTCTGTTACAGAGCATCCTCCTCCTCCAAGCTCTCAAAAGCTGTAAAGATAGATTTACATGCAAGACATAACTATGGTTAGTTACATTCTGCATCAGAATGCAAAGGAGTCCTTTGTCTTAGGGAAAATCCACTCAAAAGTGATATACATTAGCGTTCAAAAGTTTGAGGTCAATTCTAAGAGACTGTCACGAATATTACCGAAGGTGACTCCCCTTCTTGTTCGGGTGGCGCTCGGCGGTCGTCGTCGCCGGTCTACTAGCTATCGCCGATCCGTTGTTCTGTGTTCGTTTAGTTTTGTCTAATTGGTAGCACCTGTTTCTAGTTTGGTTGTTAGGATAGGGTTATATATAGTCTGTTTAGCCCGCTTCTGTTTCGTGCGGGCTTGTTCGTCTGTTTTGTTGTTTGAGTGTATTTTTGTTGGCATTTGGGTTTCACGCTGTCCGTTTATATTTCTGTTCATTTGTGTTTTCACTTTTGTACATGTTATGTTTCCGGGACATTAAAGCGTGTTGTTTTTCCCACATCTTTTGCTCTCTGCGCCTGACTCCACACCTCTTCACTCATTACTGTAACAGAGACCTTATTTATGAAATAAAATAGCATTTTTTTTGTCCATTAAAATAACATCAAATTGATCAGAAATAAGGTGTAGACATTTTTAATGTTTTAAATGACTATTGTAGCTGGAAACTGTAGATTTTTAAAATCAAATATCTACATCGGCGTACAGAGGCCCATTGTCAGCAACCATCACACCTGTTTTTCAATGGCACGTTGTGTTAGCTAATCCAAGTTTATTATTTTAAAAGGCTAATTGATCATTAGAAAACCCTTTTGCAAATATGTTAGCACAACTGAAAACTGGTGTTTTGATTAAAGAAGCAATAAAACTTGCCTTCTTTAGACTAGTTGAAGTATCTGGAGAATCAGCATTTGTGGGTTCGATTACAGGCTCAAAATGGCCAGAAACAAAGAACTTTCTTCTGAAACTCAGTCTATTCTTATTCTGAGAGGTGAAGGTTATTCCATGCGAGAAATTGCCAATAAACTGAATATCTTGTACAACACTGTGTACTACTCCATTCACAGAACAGAACAAACTGGCTCTAACTAGAATAGAAAGAGGAGCGGAAGGCCCCGGTGCACAACTGAGCAAGAGGACAAGTACATTAGTGTCTAGTTTGAGAAACAGATGCCTCACAAGTCCTCAACTGGTAGCTTCATTAAATAGTACCTGCAAACCACCAGTCTCAACGTCAACAGTGAAGAGGCGACTCCGGGTTGCTGGCCTTCTCGGCAGAGTTCCTCTGTCCAGTGTGTGTTCTCCCCCCCCCCCCATCTTAAAATTTCATTTTTATTGGCCAGTCTGAGATACAGCTTTTTCTTTGCAGCTAGAAGGCCAACATCCCGGAGTTGCCTCTTCACTGTTGATGTTGAGACTGGTGTTTTGCGGGTATTATTTAATGAAGCTACCAGCGAATTTACAACATTAACAGTGTATTTCTGATCAACTTGATGTTATTTTAACAGACAAAAAACAAGGACATTTCTAAGTGACCCCAAACTTTTGAACGGTAGTGCATATATATATTTTTTTTTCTTCTCATTAGTCCACTTTTGATAGTCACAAAATGTTTTGGATGCCAGCAGACAAGTTTTGCATGATATGACGTGGAGGGTGACTAGGGTTGCAAAGGGTCGGAAACTTTCTGGGAAATATTCCATGGGAAGTTAAGCCTGGGAATTGTGCTTAAATTCATTTTTAAAAAGTTAGCTTAGAACAGTGAATCTTTTTTTGTGGGATACACATAAGGCAATTCTAGGTCTTGTGGCATATTTTGGTTAAACAATCCCCAATTTAATGGAATCGCAACCCTCTGTATGCACAGTGCATTCTTCCATCACATGTGATGGAAGAGTGCACTGCACATGTACAGCTGATTCTCAAGATCTTGCACAGTAATGAGATGCTATTGAGCCCACACTACTACTTTCTGGTAAGTTTTGATCACAATACTGGGTGGGATGAATATATTTTATACGACATACATGATTTTCTGTTAACTAGTAAATTAGTAGCCTAGTGTGTTTAAATCATTTCTAACTTCTAAACAATTTCTGCTAGTTAGTGTTTGCTACCATTTGGGGTTTAGCTTGCTTGAGCCTGCTAACTGAGGAGTGTTAATTCACCTGTTTCCATACATGCTTCATTTTAAACATTGTAAGATCAAAGGAGTTGTTTAATCTAACTGCTTAACTATTTATCTGTACATGGAATTGTATTTTAATTTGTATTTACTCGTTATTTCTTCATCTTTACAGGAAAATGCCACAGGCACTATTTGATGTGTGGAGACATTTCACTGCAGCTAATGTAGAAGGAAAAGCTGTGCAACTACTGTGCCAAATCATATGTGAAGAATGCAACAGAGATCCCTCAGCGCTCACAACAAGCAACCTCCGACAAAAGTCCCTCTACTTCTTTTCCCGAGGTGAAAATGATGAATCAGACACCTTATCAATAGCAACAGCTCATGGTCCTCCTGGAATCAGAAGTTGTTTTTACTCAATGGAGGAACGTAGTCAGAGAAATGCTGATGAATGTCTTGCGCGAGCTGTGTATGCAACTGATTTTGGGCTTTTTGAGCCTGACAGTGAGCCATCCTCAAAAATGTTGGACAGGAACAGTGAAGATAAGGCCTCAGAGTCTGATGTTCAAGAGGTGGACATTGAGGAGGTCCAGGGAGAAGACATGGAAGCCTAAAAGGAAGACAACCAAAGCTTTAGTTTCTAGACTATCATTTTACAGATGTCTGTTGAAGATGATGGATCAATGAGCATCATTCAACATTCCCTTTCTTTTGTTGTTCAGTGAAATCATCCCATGTGAAGAGTCGACTCATTTGAATTAAAGTTCAATTTGTAACTAAATTGTTTTTTTTATTACTATTGAAAGGATTTAATCATTTGCAATTTTGTCTACATATGATAATGTAAAAGGTTTATGTTTCTGTCTCCATATGATATGGTAAATATATCTAATGCAAAAAATATCTACATTTAAATGGTATTTATATATTAATTTGCATAAATTTCTGTTAATTCCCATGGAAAGTTTCCACCTCTGAATATTCCCCAAAATGTGCAAGCCTACCGGTGACACTGCTTTTTGAAAGCCCAATATCATTCAATATCATGGAAGAGGAACATGTGATGTGATACTACACTGTGATACAAAATAACCAAAAAGTATTTACCTAAACTCCTGATGTCTGAGAGGCTAACAAGTGGTACAGTTTACATGTACACATACATAGTCATGTTATTTTCAAAAATGTTTCCCTGTATGAGCTATAACACAGTGTTTTCCATCTGAAATCATACTCACTCTGTGTGGGAACACAATTGGAGAGGGGGTGAAAATCTATGTACATATTTTCTCTTAGCCCCAATTATTAACAACTGTCTGTGATTTTTAGCAGAAGGTTGTGGAGTGATCATCGTGGCGAGAGAGTAAGAGAGTAGAATGGATCTCCCCACCTTTTAGCAACAAATAAAACAGATATGAGGGGCAATATGTACATTAAGTATATGGGTATGTCATTATGTACATGAGGGGAAGGAAAGGGGATACCTAGTTAGTTGCACAACTGAATGTATTCAACTGAAATGCGTCTTCCACATTAAACCTAACACCTCTGAATCAGATCGGTGCAGGGGGCTGCCTTAATAAACGTGCATGTCATCGGTTCGCAGGGACCAGTTGTTGTTGGTGTTAACTGCCTTGCTCAAGGGCAGAACGGCAGTTTTTTCCACCTTTTTCCAACCTTTCGGTTACTAGCCCAATGCTCTTGACCGCTAGGCTACCGGTCGATCTCCCTGTTACTCATCTGTCCCACTGCGACCTACATTATGACATATAAGCATCACCCAATTGACCTGCTTCACAATGACTAGCACATACAGGAGTTTTGCAAACAGCCGAGCCAACTAGTAAATATAATAGCATGCTGAAGTAAGAGTCACTACGCTCAAATCTGAGCGTGCATTGAGACATTCATTAGTGTCAAGACATTGCATTTTAATATACGTTTAATATACGTTGATTTGATGAATAACACTGTGGTGTTATTAAAATGGCTCAGATATGCTGTAACTTCACTGAACAGAGTCTAGATATAAACATACAGTACTCTATGTCTGCAAGGCAATGTCCTTGTCCATTACCAGTCTACAGCCCCAATTTAGAGAGAAGAATATGCAAGGCTTGTCAACCGTTCAGACAGTATTTCTTCCAAATAAAGTCCCAAAATACAATTTATTTATTTACTTGCACTAATCGTAATTCAGTATACGGCAGCCTGGTCTGGTAATTACTGCATTCTGCATGCACTCACTAGTAATAAACTGGAAACTGGGTTATGGTAAAACACAAAACTGCAAACACGTGCAAAAACATGTTACATAAATATGCATGTAATCGTAAACATGCACAATGCAACATGCAGAATGAGCATCCTTGATTTGGGTGTCCCCTGATATATTGGCCTTGGTACAGTAGCTGTGTACAGCAGGAACAGGGAATACAGAGTAGTAGTAGAGAAAACTTATTCTAATTGGCCAGAGATCATTATTACCATGATGATGCCCTTTCACAACAGTATTTTAATGGCAGCATTCAAAATGTCAGCCCAGTTGGGTAATTACCATATCCCAGTTTCCAGCACAACCCAATATCCTTCCTTTACAAATACCAGATAAACTCTTTGTCCAGAAGACGGTCAAAACCAGTTGCTAGGCTTTTGTCAAAGATTTAACCACATATTTTGCACAATGCAGACAATTGAGTTCCAGTAAATCCATCAAACTGTAATAAAGATACAATCTAATTCATTACAAAGAGGAAATTACTGGACATAATTGCAGTGCCACTAGAAATTTAGCTGAGCTTTGTCCAAAGAATCATGTCACTTAAATTCAATTTTGCTGTTGAAACAAAAATGACCGACAGGACTAAACAAAGGGAGACAAGGTTTTAAAAATGGAGGCATGAATGAAATAGATTACATTATGTTAGTAGATTTCAAATGCAGGGTGTTCCAGCAGTACAAAAACAGCTGGCATATCAACTAGACATTTCTTAATTCCATTTTTTACTGACAAATTTAATGCAGATGTTATCAAGGACAAGACAAACGTGTCCCCCAGAACAAAAGCGTAACACTGGTATGAGAGTAAAACAATTATAGCAGATAAACAGCAAGTAATTCAATCTATGGGGCAGGACATGTCATGTCAGGGGGGTGTATTGATTGACGGTCCATACCAGGTTTATATAGATCCAGGGCACAGCATGTGCTGATGCATCATTGTGTAAATTAGAGTCACTTACTAGTCTCCACCACCACCTTCAGCTATAGGCTGAAGAAAAATGGCCAGCTACAACATCTTTAGAGGAATACAAGATCTGGGTTGCATTCAAGATTTCAATGATTTAGACCATTTTGGTCTACATTTCCTGTCTATAAACTATACAACTGTCCGCTCTATTGTCACCTGTTTAGGAGGTGTTGCAGCTGAGGAATAAGAACATACTGGATTGCACTCAGTCCACAACTCCACATCATAGCTCCCCTGCATGGACAAACTCAGAATACATATGCCATTTATTAAATACTGTAATTAACGTCTGGCTGAGAATGAGATTAACTTTGATTTCATTGATCTGCTCAGGCCTGGATGAGCAGAATTGATGGGCTACAATGGATAGGCTCAACCTCCAAACTGTGAATCTGTTGTGGCTGGAGGATTTATTGAACACATTACAGTGGAGAGCAGAAACAAGCCTGTGTCACCAGCATGACAAATATCATTACAGAACAAAAACTATAGTTTGTGGACTGTTCATTAACTGTTACAGTCAGAATAAATGCCACAGACCATTTAAGCAATTAATCATGCAATTATTACAGCTATGGTGATCCTTTCTAAAGATCAGTAGGAATACATGAGGCCATGTTCAGATTCTATATTCACTATGTTCTCAGAAGCAGAACCAAGTGAAGCAGTTCCCAAAAGGGCTGCTAATCTGACATCATCAGTGGAGGGGACATAATCATACAGACAGAAGACATAGTCCCAGTCCCTCCCTGTGTTCAAAGGTGCTGCCAAAAGCCTTTTACAGGGGTAAGAGTAGCAGTGTTAACAAACAAAGGGGAGGTAGAGGTAGGTGGGTCCTCCCATAGACAGTCTGTGCTGTCACCAGGGGCATGGAGGTGGCTGATATTACCTGGGACACAGCTACTGCTACTGTACCATGACTGAGACAGGGGCTGCCAGCCCTATGGGTAGGGGGCTTCTTCTGCCATACTGTACCTGACAGGACACCACCAAACACAGACACACACAGAGGAGTAGGGGAAGAAGACATGGCACCATTCACTCAGGAACCTGCTCCTTTTTCTGCAAATTGCCTGTGTCTGGTGATGCTGTCTGCCACCCTCTTTACCAGATTAACTGCACAGGGCGAATGAAGGGAAGAAGAGAGAGCGGGCATCGGAACGAGAGGTTGGGGGAGCTGGGTTGAGTGCCGTCAAAGTGCATTTCTCTTCTATTTTCTCCTCTCCATCTCTCTGGCTCAGCCTGTGTGTAAAATGAGTGCCTGTGCAACTGTGGGCAATCCAGACAGTGAATGGTGCCCTGGGGGTCCAAACTCTTTCCCAGCTCACCAGGGGATCCAAAGAGGGGAGAGGAAGGAGAGTTGAGAGGACTGGCAGAGAGGAGACTCAACATGGAGGCCAAAGTACAGTACACAGTGTTAGTGTGGGTACACCTTTAAGTTCCTACATGCTCTCAACATACTAGAACAGATAGATAGGTCTGTGCATAGTAGGAATAGCAATGAACAGTACACACAGCGCTCCAGCCCTCCTATTATAATTCCATCCATCATGTCAGGTCTCTGGGACCAAAGGCCTTGGACCTGCATCCTTTCTCCAGTGGCTGGCCAGAGTGCATGAGGCTGACCTTCAACCCTGAGACACACAACCACACACTATTGTATTGCTGTCACAAATCCCCTGCCCTCTCTGTCCCCTGTGTGGGTGTAATTTCATTAAGGACTCAGGCCCCAGCCCGGCCTGCCTGGACCTGGTCTCTGGTCTCCATACGGCTGCATATCTTAACATGAGCCTTTCCATAATCCTGACCTTGGGCACTATTAACAACCTGGCTGTTTGTGTTTGAGAGGCCTCTCCTCTACATCCTGTTTAATAATGAAATACCTCTCCTCTCCCAATGCAACAACACTCTAGTCACTTGGATTACTCTCACCTATCTTTTAAAGTGGCAACAAAAGCTTTTGGATACTTTCTGAGAGAAGGTTTATTGGATAATCAGTCAATCCATTTAATTTGGAATATATTGAGTTTTCCTGAATCTCATTTGTTTTGGTTTCTAGTCTCCTCTCTCCCGTCCATTCCTTTATCCTTCCTCACAGTAAGAGAACATTTTTTATTTTATTATAGCTAAAAATAGAATTTGGACATAGATTGCAAATATACATCAGCTAGAACAGATATCTTTTAACAATAGATTTCTGAAGTATTCTTGAATACATATCATTAACGCAAAATGATTCCAGTTTGTTTCTATTTGTTAGTCAAGTCAATCATTCAAAGCAGGTCACTCCGACAAGACATGACCGTGGTGAGTGATTGGGTCAGATGGACACTCTTCACCCTCTCTTTAAAAGGCAAAGAGGGGCACGGCTGTGTTCCTTTACAACACATTAGGCCAAATTCAATCCAGGAAGGGTGGAGGTCGCCGTCCTAATCTGGTTAGGGAATATTTCCTCGTCTTGATAATTGGTTTAGCACTCAACCTGAAGTTGTAATTACATCACTAGGTTAATATCAGCATTGGGCTCCTGTTAATTTAATTATGGGAGGAGTGGGTGAGCATAACTGTTCAATCCTGTTGATTGCGTTATGGACTATATTTTTCAGAGCTACTAAATGGGAGATTCACTGGCTCATGCTTTCCCCAAGTTAATCTAATCAATACCCCAGCAGACATGAAGCACAAGTGACAGATGAATCACTGATTCAAAATAAGACAATCACACTTTTACAGCTCTTGTACGACGTAAACATTCACCAACCCACAAAAACTGCCGCTGCTTAAAAAATGCACACTGACTAATTATCCCCATTATCCCACTCTGATAGTCTTGGCATCGGCCAGATCGCACAGACTCTTCTCAGTATTTAATCCAAATCACATATCCAGAGCATCAGTGGTTCCTGAGAGGCGAGGAGTCAGGAACAACGGAAGGCACACCTCACCAATAACAACTCATTCTAATGCTTACACTGGCTCCAAACCTGCTGGCATCTCATGATTGGCGAAGAATTGTGCAACTCAACTGTTCCTGTCAATCCGCGGTCCTCTGTAGAATTATATATTTTTTAAAAGGCCTTCAAAATTGCATAAAGAATTCAGTTTCAGTATGTTCAGGGTCTTTTTGCTGAGATATGGATGATCACCCATCTGCTTATATTCACAAGAAGACAGTTGAGATCAATTGAACTATTCCCCATGAATAGTGGAGCTCATGACAAATCTCTTAATATCTCGGTCTCTTTATGTGCACAAATATTTGACAGTATTGAATAATACTCAATGAAGACTAGATTGATTTGGGAAGATAGATGACCTACCAAAAGCCTACTGACCTGTCAAAGTAGAGAAATCCTCACAAATGAAATCCTCTGGAGGGTGGATCCCAGCATCATGCTCAAACACAGATGATGGAAGACTACTGTGCAACACTGGCCCAATTCCCATACAATACCATAATGTTTACTCCATGCCTCTTCCTTTGTAGGACGCACACTTATGAATTTTATATGCCCTTTCATTCTTTGAAAGACACAAACAGCTCTTTCTAGAGTGCTGGCATTGTGGTGCTTTCCAGACCCAGTGCAGCCCTCCCCCTCCCAAAAATTCCCTTTTGTAAAACCGCTCTCGTTTTAGATATGGGAACTTGTTTGATGTGTGCCCTCATTAAGTCATGAAGTCATTAAGTCAGGGCATCTGGATGCACAGGCAGGATCCTTGCCTTGGCTACTTTTCTGTGTGATGGAAACCAGTGACATTCCTGTACACATTGACGAGAGCAGTCACAGGCTTTTGTTATAGGCGGCATATGGGTAACATTCATTTTTTTATCAACTGGAAAGTGGTATGTTGTATTCAATACAGAGATAGGGGCATAGTGGTACACAAATTGTTGCGCCGTCTTTTACTGCTGACGTTGCCTATAGAGCACAACCATTCACCAATATTGTCAGCCTTTCATCGCTATATTATCGTACCAAACGATAATTTAACCAATATCAAATCAAATCAAATCAAATTTATTTATATAGCCCTTCGTACATCAGCTGATATCTCAAAGTGCTGTACAGAAACCCAGCCTAAAACCCCAAACAGCAAACAATGCAGGTGTAAAAGCACGGTGGCTAGGAAAAACTCCCTAGAAAGGCCAAAACCTAGGAAGAAACCTAGAGAGGAACCGGGCTATGTGGGGTGGCCAGTCCTCTTCTGGCTGTGCCGGGTAGAGATTATAACAGAACATGACCAAGATGTTCAAATGTTCATAAATGACCAGCATGGTCAAATAATAATAAGGCAGAACAGTTGAAACTGGAGCAGCAGCACAGTCAGATGGACTGGGGACAGCAAGGAGCCATCATGTCAGGTAGTCCTGGGGCACGGTCCTAGGGCTCAGGTCCTCCGAGAGAGAGAAAGAAAGAGAGAATTAGAGAGAGCATATGTGGGGTGGCCAGTCCTCTTCTGGCTGTGCCAGGTGGAGATTATAACAGAACGTGGCCAAGATGTTCAAATGTTCATAAATGACCAGCATGGTTGAATAATAGTAAGGCAGAACAGTTGAAACTGGAGCAGGAGCATGGCCAGGTGGACTGGGGACAGCAAGGAGTCCTCATGTCAGGTAGTCCTGGGACATGGTCCTAGGGCCCAGGCCAGTTGAAACTGGAGCAGCAGCATGGCCAGGTGGACTGGGGACAGCAAGGAGTCATCATGTCAGGTAGTCCTGGGGCATGGTTCTAGGGCTCAGGTCCTCCGAGAGAGAGAAAGAAAGAGAGAAGGAGAGAATTAGAGAACGCACACTTAGATTTACACAGGACACCGAATAGGACAGGAGAAGTACTCCAGATAAACAAACTGACCCTAGCCCCCCGACACATAAACTACTGCAGCATAAATACTGGAGGCTGAGACAGGAGGGGTCAGGAGACACTGTGGCCCCATCCGAGGACACCCCGGATATAACCCCACCCACTTTGCCAAAGCACAGCCCCCACACCACTAGAGGGAAATCTTCAACCACCAACTTACCATCCTGAGACAAGGCCGAGTATAGCCCACAAAGATCTCCGACACGGTACAACCCAAGGGGTGGGGGAACCCAGACAGGCCGACCACAACAGTGAATCAACCCACCCAGGTGACGCATCCCCCCCCAGGGACGGCACGAGAGAGCCCCAGCAAGCCAGTGACTCAGCCCCGTAACAGGGTTAGAGGCAGAGAATCCCAGTGGAAAACGGGGAACCGGCCAGGCAGAGACAGCAAGGGCGGTTCGTTGCTCCAGAGCCTTTCCGTTCACCTTCCCACTCCTGGGCCAGACTACACTCAATCATATGACCCACTGAAGAGATGAGTCTTCAGTAAAGACTTAAAGGTTGAGACCGAGTTTGCGTCTCTGACATGGGTAGGCAGACCGTTCCATAAAAATGGAGCTCTATAGGAGAAAGCCCTGCCTCCAGCTGTTTGCTTAGAAATTCTAGGGACAATTAGGAGGCCTGCGTCTTGTGACCGTAGCGTACGTATAGGTATGTACGGCAGGACCAAATCAGAGAGGTAGGTAGGAGCAAGCCCATGTAATGCTTTGTAGGTTAGCAGTAAAACCTTGAAATCAGCCCTTGCTTTGACAGGAAGCCAGTGTAGAGAGGCTAGCACTGAGTAATATGATCAAATTTTTTGGTTCTAGTCAGGATTCTTTTAGCAGCCGTATTTAGCACTAACTGAAGTTTATTTAGTGCTTTATCCGGGTAGCCGGAAAATAGAGCATTGCAGTAGTCTAACCTAGAAGTGACAAAAGCATGGATTAATTTTTCTGCATCATTTTTGGACAGAAAGTTTCTGATTTTTGCAATGTTACGTAGATGGAAAAAAGCTGTCCTCGAAATGGTCTTGATATGTTCTTCAAAAGAGAGATCAGGGTCCAGAGTAACGCTCAAGGTCCTTCACAGTTTTATTTGAGACGACTGTACAACCATTAAGATTAATTGTCAGATTCAACAGAAGATCTCTTTGTTTCTTGGGACCTAGAACAAGCATCTCTGTTTTGTCCGAGTTTAATAGTAGAAAGTTTGCAGCCATCCACTTCCTTATGTCTGAAACACATGCTTCTAGCGAGGGCAATTTTGGTGCTTCACCATGTTTCATTGAAATGTACAGCTGTGTGTCATCCGCATAGCAGTGAAAGTTTACATTATGTTTCGAATAACATCCCCAAGAGGTAAAATATATAGTGAAAACAATAGTGGTCCTAAAACAGAACCTTGAGGAACACCGAATGTACAGTTGATTTGTCAGAGGACAAACCATTCACAGAGACAAACTGATATCTTTCCGACAGATAAGACCTAAACCAGGCCAGAACATGTCCGTGTAGACCAATTTGGGTTTCCAATCTCTCCAAAAGAATGTGGTGATCGATGGTATCAAAAGCAGCACTAAGGTCTAGGAGCACGAGGACAGATGCAGAGCCTCGGTCCGATGCCATCAAAATGTCATTTACCACCTTCACAAGTGCCGTCTCAGTGCTATGATGGGGTCTAAAACCAGACTGAAGCATTTCGTATACATTGTTTGTCTTCAGGAAGGCAGTGAGTTGCTGCGCAACAGCCTTCTCTAAAATCTTTGAGAGGAATGGAAGATTCAAGCAGCTCTTCAAAATAGGGTCCAGTATACAGCTTGAAGGTTTAGAGGCCATGATTATTTTCATCATTGTGTCAAGAGATATAGTACTCTCTCTTGAAAGACTCAGGACAACTGAGGTTTGGAGGAATACGCAGGTTTAAAGAGGAGTCCGTAATTTGCTTTCTAATAATCATAATCTTTTCCTCAAAGAAGTTCATGAATTTATCACTGCTAAAGTGCAAGTCATCCTCTCTTGGGGAATGCTGCTTTGCCACAGTATCAAAAAGGAATTTTCTTATTTTCCCCAATTACCAGCACTTCCATTTGAAAGTTTCTGGAAGCTTGCTTCAGAGCTGCCTCAGGGACTTAACGGATTTTTACTACTATCAGCATCCATGGGACAAAACTCCCCCGATGAGTAATGATTAACCATTAGTCAGGAAAAAAAATATATGGCCCAGGAGGCCTTAAAACAGTTGTTCAATAAATAGGATGAAAAAAGGTATTCTTCTTATCTGAACACTTGCGGCCATTCTCATGATGTGTCATTATCAACGTATAAAACAGTTATTGGACAATTGCTCTTTTTGATGTAAATTTCTGAGAATTCATTGTGAAAAAAGTACACTTTCATTTACCCTCTTTAAAACAGTATATTGGTAGATATTAAGTTTTGTCATCCCCCCAAAAAACCAGGGCAGGACTCGAGGGATGTGGGACATGGGTGGGCATAGGCTGACCCACCTCAGCAGCGTCCCCCCCGCTCCTCAGACAATCCCGCAGGTGAAGAAAATGGATGTGGAGGTACTGGGCTGGCGTGATTACACATGGTCTGCGGTTATGAGGCCGGTTGGATGTACTGCCAAATTCTCTAAAATTACATTGAAGGTGGGTTATGGTTCCATTCTCTGGCAACAGCTCTGGTGGACATTCCTGCAGTCACCATGTCAATTGCACGCTCTCTCAAAACTTTAAACATCTGTGACATTGTGTTTTGTGACAAAACTGCACATTTTAGAGTGGTCTTTTATTGTCCCCAGCACCTGTGCAATGATCAGGGCTGTTTAATCAGCTTCTTGATATGCCACACCTGTCAGGTGAATGGATTATCTTGGCAAGTGAGAAATGTTCAAAAACAGGCATGTAAAAATTTGTGCACAACATTTGAGAGGAATAAGCTTTTTGTGCATATGGAACATTTCTGGGACTGTTTATTTCAGCTCATGAAAAATGGGACTTGAGGCTATAGGGGAATTCTACTTCCATCATTCCAAACATAAAAACATGGCAGGGACTCGGGAGGAATGATCATATGGTATAAACAGGACCTTATCTTGAGTCAAATAAAAATGGGTAACACCCACATTCGGTTAAAACTCAAAAGGCAAAACCCTTAGTGACAATGACCTATCTATATACATACAGTGCATTCGGAAAGTATTCAGACCCCTTCAATTGTTTCACATTTTGTTACGTTACAGCCGAATTCTAAAATTGATCAAATAAAAAATCCTCAATCTACACACAATACCCCATAATGATGAAACGAAAACAGATTATTTTTTTTTTACAAATGGATTAAACAGACAACAGAAATAACGTATTTCCATTAGTATTCAGACCCTTTGCTATGAGACTCGAAATTGAGCTCAGGTGCATCCTGTTTCCATTGATTATCCTTGAGAAGTTTCAAAACTTGATTGGAGTCCACCTGTGGTAAATTCAATTGATTGGACATTATTTGAAAAAAGGCACACACCTGTTTATATAAGGTCCCAGAGTTGAAAGGGGATACCTAGTCAGTTGTAGAACTGAATACCTTCAACTGAAATGACAGTGCATGTCAGAGCAATAACCAAGCCATGAGGTCGAAGGAATTGTCCGTAGGTGCTCCGAGACAGGATTGTGTCTAGGTACAGATCTGGGGAAGGGTACCAAAACATTTCTGCAGCATTAAAGGTCCAAGAACACAGTGGCCTCCATCATTCTTAAATGGAAGAATTTTGGACCCACCAAGGCCCTTCCTAGAGCTAGCCGCCCGGCCAAACTGAGCAATTGGGGGACGTGATAAAGAACCTGATCGTCACTTTGACAGAGTTCCTCTGTAGAGATGGGAGAACAATTCATAAAGACAACCATCTCTGCAGCACTCCACCAATCAGGTCTTTATGGTAGAGTGGCCAGACAGAAGTCACTCCTCAGTAAAGGACACATGACAGTTTGACAAAAGGCACCTAAAGGACTATCAGACCATGAGAAACAAGATTCTCTGGTCTGATGAAACCAAGATAGAACTCTTTGGCCTGAGTGTCAAGCGTCACATTTGGAAGAAACTTGGTACCATCCCTACGGTGAAGAATGGTGGTGGCAGCATCATGCTGTGCGGATGTTTCTCCAGCGGCAGGGACAGAGATTAGTCAGGATTAGAGGTGGACCGATTAATCGGAATGGCCGATTAATTAGGGCCATTTCAAGTTTTTATAACAATCGGAAATCGGCATTTCCGGGCGCCGATTTACCGTATATATATATATATATACCTTTATTTAACAAGGCAAGTCAGTTAAGAACACATTCTTATTTTCAATGACGGCCTTGGAACGGTGGTTTAACTGCCTTGTTCAGGTGCAGAACGACAGATTTTCACCTTGTCAGCTCGGGGATCCAATCTTGCAACCGTACATTTAACTAGTCCAACGCAATAACGACCTGTTTCTCTCTCGTTGCCCTCCACAAGTAGAATGCCTGTTATGCGAATGCAGTAAGCCAGGGAAAATGGCTAGCTAGCTTTAAACTTATTTTATAAAAAAACATCATTCATAACTACACATGGTTGATGGTATTACTAGATATTATATAGCGTGTCCTGGGTTGCATATAATCTGATTGACCATACAAGTATCTTAAGTATCTGACTGAGCAGTGGCAGGCAGAAGCAGGCGCGTAAACATTAATTCAAACAGCACTTTTGTGCATTTTGCCAGCAGCTCTTCGTTGTGCATCAAGCATTGCGCTGTTTATGACTTCAAGCCTATCAACTCCCGAGATGAGGCTGGTGTAACCGAAGTGAAATGGCTAGCTAGTTTGAAACGCTATTAGCGCGCGCTAACGTCACTGAGCCTTGGAGTGGTTGTACCCCTTGCTCTGCATGGGTAATGCTGCTTCGATGTTGGCTGTTGTCGTTGTGTTGCTGGTTTGAGCCCAGGTAGGGGCGAGGAGAGGGACGGAAGCTATACTGTTACACTGGCAATACTAAAGTGCCTATAAGAACATCCAATAGTCAAAGGTTAATGAAATACAAATGGTATAGAGGGAAATAGTCCTATAAGTCTTATAATAACTACAACCTAAAACTTCTTACCTGGGAATATTGAAGACTCATGTTAAAAGGAACCACCAGCTTTCATATGTTCTCATGTTCTGAGTAAGGAACTGAAACGTTAGCTTTCTTACATAGCACATATTGCACTTTCTTCTCCAACACTTTGTTTTTGCATTATTTAAACCAAATTGAACACGTTTCATTATTTACTTGAGGCTAAATATATTAAGGTAAAATAAGTGTTCATTCAGTATTGTTGTAATTGTCATTATTAAAAATAAAAATAGGCTGATTAATCGGCATCGGCTTTTTTGGTCCTCCAATAATCGGTATCAGCTTTGAAAAATCATAACCGGTCGACCTCTAGTCGGGATCGAGGGAAAGATTAACGGAGCATAGTGCAGAGAGATCCTTGATGAAAACCTGCTCCAGAGCACTCAGGACCACCTCAGACCCTAAGCAGACAGCCAAGACAACGCAGGAGTGACTTCAGGACAAGTCTATGAATGTCCTTGAGTGGCCCAGACAGATCCAGGACTTGAACGTGATCGAACATCTCTGGAGGGACCTGAAAATAGCTGTGCAGTGACACTCCCCATCCAGCCTTACAGAGCTTGAGAGGATCTGCAGAGAAGAATGGGAGAAACACCACAAATACAGGTGTGCCAAGCTTGTAGTGTCATACCCAAAAAAGACTCGAGGCCGTAATCGCTGCCAAAGGTGGTTCAACAAAGTACTGAGTAAAGAGTCTGAATACTTATGTGAATGTGATATTTCAGTTAAATAGTCTCAACGTCAACAGTGAAGAGGCGACTCCAGGATGCTGGCCTTCTTGGGACAGTTGCAAAAAAACAAAAAAAAGACAAAAAAAAAAAACGTATCTCAGACTGGCCAAAATTGAAAAAAAGATTAAGATGGGCAAAAGAACACACACTAGACAGAGGAACTCTGCCTAGAAGGCCAGCATCCCGGAGTCACCTCTTCACTGTTGACGTTGATACTGGTGTTTTGCAGGTATTATTTAATGAAGCTGCCAGACTGAGAACTTGTGAGGTGTCTGTTTCTCAAACTAGACACTCTAATGTACTTGTCCTCTTGCTCAGTTGCGCACCTGGGCCTCCCACTCCTCTTTCTATTCTGGTTAGAGCCAGTTTGCGCTGTTCTGTGAAGGGAGTAGTACACAGTGTTGTAACAGACCTTCAATTTCTTGGCAAATGTCTTGCATGGAATAGCCTTCTTTTCTCAGAACAAGAATAGACTGACGAGTTTCAGAAGTTCTTTGTTTCTGGCCATTTTGAGCCTGTAATTGAACCCACAAATACTGATGCGCCAGATACTTAACTAGTCCAAAGGCCAGTTTTATTCCTTCTTTAAATCAGAACAACAGTTTTCAGCTGTGCTAACATAATTGCAAAATGGTTTTCTAATGATCAATTAGCTAATCCAAGTGTATCATTTTAAAAAGGCTAACACAACATGCCATTGGAATACAGGAGTGATGGTTGCTGATAATGGGCCTCTGTAGGCCTAGGTAGATATTCTATAAAAAATAAATAAAGAGGTTTCCAGCTACAATAGTCATTTACAACATTAACAATGTCTACACTGTATTTATAATCAATTTGTTATTTTAAAAGGACAAAAAAAAAGACATTTTCTTTCAAAAACAAGGACATTTCTATGTGACCCCAAACTTTTGAACGGTAGTGTAAATATTACCTCGACTAACCAGTGCCCCCGCACATTGACTCTGTACCGGTACCCCCTGTATATAGCCTCGCTACTGTTACTTTAATGTTGCTCCTTAATTATTTTTCTTATTTTTTACTTCAGTTTATTTGAGTAAATACTTTGACTTAAAAAATAAAAACTGCACTGTTGGTTAAGGGCTTGTAAGTAAGCGTTTCACTGTAAACGTCTAATACACCTGTTGTATTCGATGCATGTGACATAACATTTGATTTGAGAGCGAGTGAAAAGAGACTTCATTTGAATAAGAACATTATACTGCCAAATGGGTTGAATAACAGTAACATCTCCTGACTCTCAATCCAGGGCATTCAGACATGGTATTCACATGTGCAATACCTGAGGAAGAGGGGGATGGAGGTTAAGAGTGAGAGATTAGTGAGTGCTGTACAGTATGCACTCATTTTCCTTCTATCTGACATGTCAGATCCCTCTACCACATGTTGGAAAGCTTTCTAAGGGCTCACAACTCTCGATTGTGCACCACCCAACGATACACATCACATCCATGAAAGTGTCTGTGTGCGCATCTCTGCCTCATGAGATTTGCTTTGTTTGTGATCAACCATAGCCATACTGCAGTAACAATATCTGTGAGTGTGTATGTGCTCAAGACTATTTATGTTCTAGAGCTCCCTCGGTTGTTATCATGTAACCTTATTTATCAAAGCATTGGGAGGTTTTATGATGTGATTTACTGTATATGGACTTGTGGCACGTTAATGATGCCAGCGAGCCATGCCTGCCATCCATATTCATGAACTGTGTTAGGGGAGCAGTGGGAGGAGCACCACTAGGTGTACCAATGCCAAAACTCTCCCAGGCACGAAGTCTGGAGAGCAGAGCTGCCAAAGGCAGAGTTCACCTGCCTGTAGGGCCCACCTGCACAGTACAGTAGGACGAGGCAGACGATTACTGGCTGAACGGGAACAAAGGAAATACATGCTGACTTTTGGATATCTGATGCATTTATCATTCCTCCTGACATTTTGAATCACGTACTGTAAAAGGCTGGGAGGAGAGCAGAGTGGTAAGTGCACTCCTGGATCTAAAGAGTTACCAACCACACTGCCCGTGGACTCGTAGCAGGAAAGGGAGTCAGCTAGTGAAACCTTCAACTCCCCAAATTCCCTCTCAGTAGCCAAATCCACCATGTTTAAAAGCGATACTGGGTCGATATAGCAATGCAGCTGGCGGTTAACTGCTTTTGGACAATAAGTCAACGAATGAAGGCAATAAGCCCAAAAGCTTTATCCTATTTGGCAACTAGATTTAGAAACGGGGTTTACAATGTTCAACTGATAAATCAGCATGCCCGAGCAGCAGATCCATAACTTGTCCACAGACCCAAAGGGTCACCGATTCAATCCCAGGATGTGATTTGGCATACAGCTGCCATCAGCAGAGGAGTGCATTTCATTTGCAGTGGATTACAAAAGGGAAGGTTTGCATTTTGAAGTGCTGGTAGAATTTGAATTCCACCAATTAACTGTAGAGCTGCGCAAATACTGTTACAGTTTCAAAGTAAGCATCAAGAGCCACATTCAAAGCAACCAATCCTGTTTAAGGATGATGTTAATTCTACCCTTCCCTCTATACTATCCATTTCAATTAAGGAGCAGCAGGATTTCACGTCCTATTAGCCATCATGGCCTAATCAATGAGCTGTGGCCCCAAAACATCTGACAGCTAATTACTAGGGCAGTTCTGTCTGTACTGTCGGCCAGTCAGGTAGGCATCGGTAATTAAAAGCAGGGATAAATATCTATTCAAGATCCCTGTTAGTGGGAGGCAGCAGGGAGAGCAAAAATTATTGTACTGAGACTCCTGGCTGAAACCTAATTTGCTGCTGAACCAATCAATAAAACCATTTCATCTGGGTTGCTCTGAACAACATATACTAAAACACAAAGAACATTTACTTGGGGAGATGGAAGAGCATCTTGTTCTTTTGATAAAGACATGTTGCTTTAAGAAAGATGCCTGGTGTAAAAGGAGCAGTGTGTAGTGTAGTCAAGAACATTTCTTTTGTCCCCTTCGAGTCTCCAAAGCCTTACATCTGTACTTTCATTACTGTGGTCACACAATGGACTGGAGAGTTGACTCATCCACCACAGTCAACATACATTCCTTTGATACAATACAGAACGCACACGTGTGTATCAATCAGAGTACCTCAAAAATATGTCCTTTTCGTCACCCGGCATGTATAATCCCATTAACTTCAGCAGTCTCACATAATGGTCCACAGTATAACATGGATTGCACATATCAAACAAGCAAATATCATTCAATATTTTTCCAGAATGACCAAACAAATTACTGGTATGTTGGAGTGTCTGAAATAATTAGCTTTGACTATAAAAAGTTCAGTTCAGTCATGCCACCAGAATTATAGCACATACCGTAGCACTGCTCATAAAAGCAAAGGCCGTCCACTTTTTCTATATACTTTTCCACAGGAGAGACATCGGTAAAGGAAAATAATTAGAACACTCCTATCAAAGCCATCTATGCATCTTTTGATATCCAAACGTCTTTGTAGAACAAGCAGGTACTGTGGGCCGCTGGAGAGCAAGGCCCTATATACCTTACCTCCAGAGCATAGATTGAGGAAACCCCATGGGGAAATTGCCATCACAGCCTTGGTAAAACATGATTACAGCACATACATCTGACATAGATCTGAGAGAAGGCCTAGTCTCTCGGAATGCCAATGGACCAGAGAGGCAAACTCACTACGGTAGTAGGATCACATGTAAATGAATAAAATCACTAGGGGAGAGTTGAACTGAAGTTGGAGAGAGCGAGAGAAGAGACAGAGAGCGTTCTCCGGATTCTCCCACCCTCTCCATCATCCTACCCATGCACCCCGTCTCAAGTTTCCTCGCCCCCACTCATTACCAGTGTGCCAAGTGGCCCCACAGATACCCTGAGTGTGAGAGGAGTGGATGTGTGGGTCTCAGGTCAGGGAGGCCAGGCTCTAATGAGAGCTATGGCTGGATGAAAGGAGTACTCCTGGGCTGGAATGGACGGGAGAGTGATGGGGCTGTTGACACGGGGCCAGGGGGTGAGAGCCACATGGTTTAAGCCGTGGATGTGGGTCATCGTGTTTAGGTGTCAGCACATGAGAGGGCGTGTGAGAAATCCATGTCTCTCCACAGCCCAGAACCACTTCAAAGTTCTTCCCTGACATGGGTTCCTGGAATGAGTTCCTGTTGTTTAACATCTGTTTGCACTTCACACCATTACTCCTTCTACTCACAACAGTAAACAGGCTGCTTTCCATTGGCAGGTAATCACACTGCCTGTCAGCCATTTAAAGAAAGCCATGAAACAGCAGTGTAGCAAGTCATGCTCCCCGGGCCTGGGTGTCCAAGAAATGTTTGCCGAACAAGTTCTATTTTGTTGGCCTCCGATAATGATAGTAAGATTGTACTTTTAACCACTATCAGGAAACAACACTCAAGTGTTAGTTTCATCAATTGTTTTACATTATGGCATAAAACACACAAAACATTTTTTGGACTGCACTGTGCATTTAAAGTTCACATTGGCTGTTTGAAGCGACTCAAATCCTTTTTTTGCATACACAGTACATATACACAAAAGTATGTGGACAGCCTTAAAATTAGTGGATTCGGCTATTTCAGCCACACCTGTTGCTGGCAGGTGTATAAAAGTGAGCACACAGCCATGCAATCTCCATTGGAAAACATTAGCAAGTATAATGGCTATACTGAAGACCTCAGTGACTTTCAACGTGGCACCGTCATAGGATGCCACCTTTCCAACAATTCAATTTGTCAAATTTCTGCCCTGCTAGAGCTTCCCCGGTAAATAGCAAGTGCTGTTATTGTGAAGTGGAAAGGTCTAGGAGCTACAATGGCTCAGCTGCGTAGTGGTAGGCCACACATGCGCACAAAACGGGCCCGCCGAGTGCTGAAGCAAGTAATAGTCTGCCCTCGGGTGCAACACTCTCTACAGAGTTCCCAACTGCCCCCGGAAGCAACATCAGCACAAGAACTGTTCGTCTGGAGCTTCATGAAATGGGTTTACATGGCCGAGCAGCCGCACCCAAGCCTAAGATCCGCATGCACAATGCCAAGGGTCAGCTGAAGTGTTCTCTGGAGTGAGGAATCACGCTTCACCATCTGGCAGTCCGACGGAGGAATTTGGGTTTAGCGGATGCCAGGACAACGTTACCTGTCCGAATGCAGTGCCAACTGTAAGGTTTGGTGGAGGAGGACTAATAGTATGGGGCTGTTTTTCATGGTTCAGTCTAGGCCCCTTAGTTCCAGTGAAGGGAAATCTTAACGCTACAGCATACAGTGACATTCTATATGATTCTGTGCTTCCAACTTTGTGGCAACAGTTTGGGGAAGGCAGGAAGCCTAGTGGTTAGAGCGGGCCAGTAACCAAAAGGTTGCTGGATCGAATCCCAGAGCAGACAAGGTAAAAATATATTCTTCTGCCCCTGAGCAAGGCAGTTAACCCACCGTCTATTATGGCAGCCCCCTGCACCTCTCTGATTCAGAGGGGTTGGGTTAAATGTGGAAGACGCACTTCAGTTGAAGGCATTCAGTTGTACAACTGACTAGGTATCCTTGTTGAACAAACCGAGGTCCATTCAGAAATGGTTTGTCGGGATCGGTGTGGAAGAACTTGACTGGCCTGTACAGAGCCTTGCCCTCAACCCCATCGATCACCTTTGGGATGAATTGGAACGCTGACATGCTGACCAGCCGGTGCACCATCACAGACCGTGCGCCATCACGCGCACACCAGACGAGATCAGGACACGCTGGTTGAAATATCAAAATGAACTCTGAACCAACTATATTCATTTGGGGACAGATCAAAAAGCATTAAACATTTATGGCAATTTAGCAAGCTAGCTTGATGTAGCTAGCTAATTTGTCCTGGGATATAACCACTAGGTTGTTAATTTACCTGACATGCACAAGGTCCTCTACTCTGACAATTAATCCACAGATAAAAGGGTAAACTTGAGTTTGTTTCTAGTAATCTCTCCCCTTTAGGATTATTCTTATGACTTTATATGGCGGTTGGCAACCAACTTAACAGTGCACGTGACACGAGCAGTGTGGTCAGCATGTGACTGCGAGCCAGGCCCAACATCAGTGCCCAACCTCACTAATGCTTATGTGGCTGAAGGGAAGCAAGTCCCCTCAGCAATGTTCCAACATCTAGTGGAAAGCCTTCTCAGAAGAGTGGAGGCTGTTGTAGCAGCAAAGGCGGGACCAACTCCATATTAATTCCCATGATTCTGGAATGAGATGTTTGACGAGCAGGTGTCCACTTACTTTTTATCATAACTATTAAGTTAACCATCTAAAATGTGCTAAATGCATTCGGTTTGCTAATTTTGTAGCTAGTTAGCTATCTAGTTAAGTGGTTAGCTTCTTCCAAAATCACACTTTGCTTGGTTACAATAGAGAATCCTGGTTCAAGAGCCTTGCTGTCTAATATGAGTTTTTTTGCATGCAGCATACTGAGTGGCATTTTTTGAGTTACTTGTATACATTCATGAGCTGAGATCCTGTCTATCCTGCAAATATTTAGGTCAGAGACTGCATAACATTTTGGCAATGCGCTCGTTATCATTTAGTTATCATTCTCTATGGGATATTACATGTAATTGTTGGCATTGCTAACTTTCGGATTACATAAACTCAGTGGGGTTTGAAAATAGCACCCCTTGAGTTAAGTGCCGGTAGTACCAAATATCCTGGTATGGCACAAGGTCGGTATGAAGGTATGACAATCTGGATACCGTTTAAGCCTAAAGAAAAGAATAGGCTAAGTGAATTTCGGCTCAACGTTACCACATATGGTATGTGCAAATTCACTCACATTATATGGGACGTGCAAATTCATCCTTGGTGTACATTTTTTGGACTGCAACCACAGTGCACACAACATACACACCCAGGTACCAAGAGGCGGGACAGACAGACTGTCAAACCAGCAGTTTCCCTGTCATCGCTCACTTTGTGACTGACAGGCGCCTATCCTATCAATAGATTGCTAGATGATGCATATAGTTCATTCTAGCGTTTCTCTTACGCATGATACGCTATCTTAATTCTAGCAAGAGAGGGCTCGGCAGACTTTTTTCTGACTAGCAAATTGAAAAGTAGCCTAGTTAATTTAAGCGGGAAAAGTACTTACAATTAGTCTGTAATCTGCTGTATAGCCGAAACTAGTGGAAAACACTGAAACAGATGGCAAATAAAAACAGAGCATATCCACAACATAGTTGGTAAGTTATGTAAGCATTCACCAGTTGAGTCTTAAGTACTCATTTAAATGAATTCCAGAGAGTGAGTAACGATTGATTGTAAGCCCCTTTGCTGTAAACAAATGCAGAGCAGGGGAGTACCTACTAGTACCTCAGACCTGACTAGTGAAGCACCAGAGACACAAGGAAGAATGATCCAACCCATCATGGCATCAAAGGATGCATTGATTCTCCACCTTCTTTGGCTGTGGATGAATAGTGATGAAAAAGCGAGGGGATTGTACCAGTCTGCAAGCCAATTCAAATAGGCAAACAGCAGGACATGATGCGTCCTGCCAGACACGCCACCGTCACGGCAACTGTTGTCACGGTACAGAGCTGCCAGGCTTGGTTTGATCAGCATGCGGAGCGGAGCGGAGGCTGGGTTGTGATGTCAGGATGAGAGGATGAAAGTAATGGAGGAAGGGATGGCGGGGGTCTTAAATGTTATGTAATTAACCTCTTCACTTCGCTGTATTCCACTTCAGAAATCAAAACTATTGACAGCTTCCTGTCAGCAGCCTGCACCAATCAGCCCCGAGTCTCCCTAGCAGAGAGAGAAAACACAAAGACCGTGTTGAGCCCATCACCGTCGTGGTGTCACTGACAGAATGAGGAGACACACTGCTGACATATATCAACGACTTGGTTTTGACAATGAAAGGCATTCTCACTGCGGAGATGCAAATTTGGGGCAATTTAAACAAATAATCCTCAGTAAGCATCCTCATCATACGAGTGCATATTGGGGCGGCAGGTAGCCTAAAGCATTGGGCCAGTAACCGAAATCTGTCGTTAAGAACTAATTCTACCAGAGAAGAGTGGGTTAACTGCTTAAATTTTAAAAATACAAAACTAAATATTAAAAAGCAAAACAAAGGAGAGTCAGACAGAAAAGCAAGAGAGGATGGGGTAAGGGATGACTCCACCTCAAAAACAACAAGAAAGAGGATTTCAATTCCCATCATCTTATAATGTTCTGAAATCGGTTTTGTTGATAGAACGTGGCATCATCACAGAGAAGATTGCAACATTATTTTGATCTCAGAAATTAAGCGAATTGATTGCATTAAATTGCCATTTTTAATTTGTAGGATTTATATAATATTCAATAATTATAGCACCTAATGTCCAATTTAGACTAAACTTTTTTCTAACAATTAGTTTGACATGAGGAATCCAAAGGAATGGTCCAAAGCCAGCCATGGACCCGCAACACCCCACACCAATCCCACCCCAACTACAAGTACATAGTATCAATTCTCTGTGTCTGACAAGTAGTATGGAGCTGCGGCTCTGAGTATTGTTTTTCATCCTATGTAATGTATTCCCAGTGAATTTGGTAATAGTTTCTCTCTTCACAGAAAGGTTTATGTCCCATCCTATATCCTGATATTACCAGGTTCAGACCACTATATGTGCTGTCCTATTCGGTGTCCTGTGTAAATCTAAGTGTGCGTTCTCTAATTCTCTCCTTCTCTCCTTCTTTCTCTCTCTCGGAGGACCTGAGCCCTAGAACCATGCCCCAGGACTACCTGACATGATGACTCCTTGCTGTCCCCAGTCCACCTGGCCATGCTGCTGCTCCAGTTTCAACTGGCCTGGGCCCTAGGACCATGTCCCAGGACTACCTGACATGAGGACTCCTTGCTGTCCCCAGTCCACCTGGCCATGCTCCTGCTCCAGTTTCAACTGTTCTGCCTTACTATTATTCAACCATGCTGGTCATTTATGAACATTTGAACATCTTGGCCACGTTCTGTTATAATCTCCACCCGGAATTGCAATCCTCACAGCCAGAAGAGGACTGGCCACCCCACATATGCTCTCTCTAATTACTCTTTCTTAAGTTTCTCTCTCTCGGAGGACCTGAGCCCTAGGACCGTGCCCCAGGACTACCTGACATGATGGCTCCTTGCTGTCCCCAGTCCACCTGACTGTGCTGCTGCTCCAGTTTCAACTGTTCTGCCTTATTATTATTTGACCATGCTGGTCATTTATGAACATTTGAACATCTTGGTCATTTTCTGTTATAATCTCTACCCGGCACAGCCAGAAGAGGACTGGCCACCCCACATAGCCCGGTTCCTCTCTAGGTTTCTTCCTAGGTTTTGGCCTTTCTAGGGAGTTTTTCCTAGCCACCGTGCTTTTACACCTGCATTGTTTGCTGTTTGGGGTTTTAGGCTGGGTTTCTGTACAGCACTTTGAGATATCAGCTGATGTACGAAGGGCTATATAAATAAATTTGATTTGATTTGATTTGATTTGCTGTTCCTGCAATTAGGTGAAAAAATGTTTGAAGATTTTTCCCTTTCCCCTAATGATGAAGGGATAGTTCCACCACTCAATCCCCACCCCCTTTGTCACTTTGATATACCCTAGGTTTAGCCTACTGTATTGACAAGGTATGACAGCAACCCATGCTTTGGTTTTGTAGGCCACTGTTTAAAATGCTAACTTTTTTAAGCATTTGTGGCACAAATACAATGCAAGTCAATGGTATCTATATTAGCATTGTCACGCTTCATGTTCAAATCACAATTAAGTATATCTTTTTTATTTTTTATTATTTAGGATATAGATTATTTTTATTTAAAGCGCATAAATTATATAGATACCATTGACTTGGGTTTGTGCCACAAATGCTTAGGATGCTCTGGTAAGGAAACCAATAAATCATATTGTAATTTGGGAAAAACTATGCCTTCAACATTGAGGGGCTTTTATTTCAAGAAAGTCACCGAACAGCAGGAACAGTACCATCTAGTGGTCAGAACCTGGTAAATAACAGGATGTAGGATGGGACATGAATTATTAATGAAAATTGTTAGGATTATCTGAACGGGGTTAAATAAAAACATCAAATTAGGGTTGGAAACTTTCCTGTAAATTTTCGGAATTTTTTTCATGGGAAGTTAAACCCTGGATTTTGGGAATTTTGCTTAAATTCATTTTTAAGAGGTTAGCTTATATCAGTGAACCTTTTCTGTGGGATACACAAAGCAATTCTAGGACTTCTGGCATATTTTGGTTAAACAATCCCCAATACAATGGAATTTCAATCCTCAGCATGCACAGTACATCCTTCCATCACATGTGCAGCTTATTCACAAGAACTTGCACACTAATGAGATGCTTTTGAGCCCACACTACTACTTTCTGGTAAGTTTTGATCACAATACTGGGTGGGGTGAATATATTTTATACGTCATACATGATTTTTTGTTAACTAGTACCCTACATAAAAGTGTGTTTAAATAATTTCTAACTTGTTAACAATTTCTGATTGCAGATGTAACATAATAAATCTGTACTGCCCTGCCCACTTCACTGTTGCTTCAAGCAGAGGGAAGTGCAGTTCTGAAAAACATCAAAAAGCGTGAAGAATTCTGGCTGAAGCCCATACACGCCGCAGCGTACATGTTGGACCCCAAGTATGCTGGCAAGAGCATCCTGTCTGGTGCAGAGATCAACAAGGCCTATGGTGTCTTGCCACCTTGGCCTGGATGAGGGCAAGTTTCTAGGCAGTCTGACGAAGTACACTTCCAAGCAAGGGCTTTGGGATGGCGATGCAATATGGCGGTCGTGCCAACATATCTCATCAGCCACCTGGTGGAAGGGACTTTGTTGATCTGAGGCTCTTACCCCTGTTGCCTCCATCTTCCAAATTCCACCAACATCAGCTGCCTAAGACCCCAAACAAGGATTGGTTGCGAACACACACACCAAAGCACACAACAGGCTGACAAATACAATGGTTGAAAAATCGGTAGCAATCAGGACAAATTTGAGGATTTTTGAGCCTGACAGCGAGCCATCCTCAATAAGGTTGGAAAGTGACAGTGAAGACGAGGCCTCAGAGCCTGATATTCAAGAGGTGGACATTGAGGAGGTCCAGGGAGAAGACATGGAAGCCTGAGAGAAAGACAACCAAAGCTTTAGTTTCTAGACTATCAATTCACAGATGTTTGTCTTAAACGTTTTTGGGAGATGCGATGGATCATTGGGGATCATTCAATATTCCCTTTTGTTGTTCAGTGAAATCATCCCATGTGAAGAGTCAACTCATTTAATTAAAGTTCAAGTAGTAACTAAATTGTTTTTTCCTATTGGAAGGATTTAATCATTTGCAATTATGTCTACTTATGATAAGGTAAAAGGTTTATGTTTGTCGCCATGTGATATGGTAAATATAGCCAACGCAAAAAGTATCTACATTTAAATGGTATTAATATTAATCTGCATATATTTCCATGGAAAGAGTCCACCTATGAATATTCCCCAAAATGTGCAACCCTACATAGGATGAAGAAACAATACTCCTCTTTGATGGCAATCACTTCACTCTCTCCCAATTCACCAGTGGATGCTAGAGGTCGACCGATCAATCGGAATGGCCGATTTCAAGTTTTCATAACAATCGGAAATCTGTATTTTTGGGCGCGATTAAATATATATTTTTTTATACCTTTCCTTTATTTAACTAGGCACGTCAGTTAAGAACACATTCTTATTTTCAACGACTGCCTAGGAACAGTGATTTAACGGCCTTGTTCAGGGGCAGAACGACAGATTTTCACCTTGTCAGCTCGGGGGATCAATCTTGCAACCTTACAGTTAACTAGTCCAACGTTCTAACCACCTGCCTTTCATTGCACTCCACGAGGAGCCTGCCTGTTACGTGAATGCCGTAGAAGCCAAGGTAAGTTGCTAGCTAGCATTAAACTTATCTTGTAAAAAAAATGTAAATAATCAAAATCACTAGTTATAACTACACATGGTTGATGATATTACTCGTGTCTTGCGTTGCTTATAAATCAATGCAATGCTGGGGGATGATTTAACAAGCACATTTTCAAAAAAGCACAATCGTTTGACTGTGCTTAACCATAAACACCCATTTCTTTCTTAAAATCAATACACAGAAGTATATATATATATGCAACAGTTTGGGCCGTCTGGCTCATTACGAACTAATTTGCCAGACTTTTACGTAATTATGACATAACATTGAAGGTTGTGCAATGTAACAAGAATATTTAGACTTAGGGATGCCACTCCTTAGATGAAATACCGAACGGTTCCATATTTCACTGAAATAAACATTTTAAAGAGATAGTTTCCGGAATCGACCATATTAATGACCAAAGGTTCGTATTTCTGTGTGTTATTATGTTATAATTAAGTCTATGATTTGATAGAGCAGTCTGACTGAGCGATGGTAGGCAGCAGCAGGCTCATAAGCATTCATTCAAACAGCACTTTCGTGCGTTTTTCCAGCAGCTCTTCGCAAGCACAGCGCTGTTTATGACTTCAAGCATATCAGCCTAATGGCTGGTGTAACTGATGTGAAATGGCTAGCTAGTTAGCTGAGTGTGCGCTAATAACGTTTCAAACATCACTCGCTCTGAGACTTGGGAGTAGTTATTCCCGGCTTTTGTGGAGTGATGGGTAACGCTGCATCGAGTGTGGCTGTTGTTGATGTGTTCCTGGTTCGAGCCCAGGTAGGGGAGAGGGATGGAACCTATACTGTTACACTGGCAATACTAAAAAGCGCCTATAAGAACATCCAATAGTCAAAGGTTAATGAAATACAAATGGTATAGAGATAAATAGTCCTATAAATACTATATTAACTACAACCTAAAACCTCTTACCTTGGAATATTGAAGTCTCATGTTAAAAGGAACCACCAACTTTCATATGTTCTCATGTTCTGAGCAAGGAACTCAAATGTTAGCTTTTTTACATGGCACATATTGCACTTTTACTTCTCCAACACTTTGTTATTGCATTATTTAAACCAAATTTAACATGTTTCATTATTTATTTGAGGCTAATCTGATAATTATTATGATGTATTATATTAAGTTAAAATATGTGTTAATTCAGTATTGTTGTTATTGTCATTATTGCAAATAAATGTACAAAATAAAATAAATAAATAAATATCGGCATCGGCTTTTTTGGTCCTCCCATAACTCAGTATCGGCGTTAAAACCCCCAGAATCGGTCGACCTCTAGTAGATACAATTACTATTAGAAGTTAGAACAGAATTAGTGACTGTGAGAATGAATGGTGCTGGTGAAGAAACAATTGAGGCCTGGACAAATACACTTGACTCTAAACACATACACATACACATACAAATAGAGACTTGTTGACTGGGTGAATGGGAGTTAAAAAAAAAAAAAAAGCATTTTATTTAACTATGCAAGTCAGTTAAAAACAAATTCTTATTTACAATGATGGCCTACCCCTAACCCGGACGACGTTGGGCCAATTGGGAATCCCATAGCCTGGTTAGGGGTGGAGGCCCACTTTTTGTTTTCTTTTTATGTTTATACTGAATGTATTATTACTTAAACTATGTATTTCTTACTTTTGTTTTTCTTTTGAGTGGCAGCCCACAGATACATTTATTTGGATTCCGCATGTCTAAAAAAAAGTTGCCAAAATCGGATGTAAGGTTTTATTTATTGAACGTTATATCAATTCTATAAATAAAGAATGGCCAATTAGGGTCAAATCAATCATCTTTCTCGCAGACATCAAATTATATTTAATCAAATTATATTTCAACAAAAGATTTTTGCAGCAATGCTAATCTTATCGGTTTATAACAAACTATTTCAGAACAATCCAAGATGGTGGGTGTCATGGTTTATTCAAATGACATGGAACAACACGTAATCGAGTGGTCCAGCCTGTGCCAGTCTACTTAATCCAGATACTACATGTAGGCCTACTCTGTGCACATGTATACTTCCCATTCCTTTTAGAAATATAGACTAGGTGTGCGGCTTAATTAGCTTCCCACTGGGCCAAGTCAATGTCTATTCCACATTGGTTCAACATCATTTCATTGAAATGTGGAAACATGTTGATTCAGCCAGCGTGTGCCCAGTGGGTTGCCTCTATCCTTTGTTGATGAATACACTTCCACTTGCCTTCATGAAAACTCTTGCAGATAACTTATGAATGTCATATAACCTAGATATCCACTGAGGAGAGTTGGTATCTATATTCTGTTTTTTATTTATGTGGACTATAATGTACCGTAACACATAATACAGTAATAAAGATAATTAAGCAATAAGGGCCGGGGGGAGGGGGTAATAGGGCCAATATACCACAGCTAAGAACGGTTCTTCAAATCAAATCCAATTTAATTTGTCACATACACATGGTTAGCAGATGTTAATGCGAGTGTAGCGAAATGCTTGTGCTTCTAGTTCCGACAATGCAGTAATAACCAACAAGTAATCTAACTAACAATTCCAAAACTACTGTCTTATACACACAAGTGTAGGGGGATAAAGAATATGTACATTATATACATATGATATATATATATATATTCTTAAGCACGACGCAACGCAGAATGCCTGGACACAGCCTCTAGCCATGATATATTGGCCATATATCAAACCCCCGGAGTGCCTTATTGCTATTATAAAATGTTTACCAACAGCATTAGAGCAGTAAAAACAAGTTGTCATACCCGTGTTATACGGTATGATATACCACGGCTGTCAGCCAATCAACATTCAGGGCTCAAATCATCCAGTTTATAATTCCCAATATAGACATTTACATTACATTTAAGTCATTTAGCAGACGCTCTTATCCAGAGCGACTTACAAATTGGTGCATTCACCTTATGACATCCAGTGGAACAGCACTCCTGTTTGGACTTCAAGGTAGAGATGGCACCACAGAGCAAATGAAACATTAAGGCACAAGAGGAACTTTATTTGAGAGGCTGGGTGAGAAACTTGTGTGTTTTGTGAAAGTTGTTTTTGTTCGGACAGAACAGGTGATTCATCATGGAGGGAGACGGACAGACAGCAGAGTGACCTGCCTGCCAACTGCATAAGGGCTGCTGAGAAAGAAATCAAAGCTCTGTGAAATCAAATGTCTCCCTCCGACAACATGCTGCCTACAAAGAGTTCATCCTGGTGAAAAAGAGAGTGAAGCCAAACACTCCATTCTGCTCTGCTATGAGCAAAAACAGGAAATCCAATAAATATTATCTACTTCTATAATGGATATCTGCAAATACAGTTAACCCAAAGAAATGGGACAAATTATGTATATGGAAAGGGCAAGCCTCATTTAAAATGAAAAGGCACAGGACACCAAAAAGTAATTCCAGCCAAATAAGATTTGGTTTTTTTTTAAACTATTTTTTATTAGACAAAACCAAAAAAGGTTCACAGACAGATCCACAAAACTAGACATAACATTTTCAAGGACTTATTGCACAACTGTCAAAGAAAAATTAAGAATAAAAGGACAAAGACACCAACTTAGACATACATACATTTAATGACATTCTTGCACAGAACATTTTAATGTATTTGCAAATACATTTAGAAAGAATTAGAAATGTAAATACACCAACTCAAATACACTCCTATGTGTTCAACCCAGGTATTTGAAATCCTGGGTTAAATGTTTTACATTTTTTAAAGTCCTTTTAAACACAAATTTGGTTAACAATGTTTTTTATTACAAATAACCATTCAAATTAAAGTATTGTGTATTTGAAAATATGCTGAAAAAGGTCTTTTTAATAGACGTATTTGAACACACATCTGGTTTCAACACTCCATCTTGTACCAATATTCAGTTCCTTTCATGGCATGGTTCCAATAGTTAATATTTCTAAGAAATTTTCAGTCAGACAGGAAATATAACACCTTACAGAGAGCCTACCTATCATGTTAGTATCCTTTTCTGACTCAAATAGAGTGCAGATCTACATTTTGTGATAACCAAATACAAGAAACTTAAGTTATATTTCCTATTACCAGGTAATGTACTGTTTATATACATTTAGTTTCCATAAGGGGCCCATTTATCTGTGAATTATGCAATGCTTCTCAAGGATAGTTTCATAGGGGTGTGTTTTTAGGGAGTGATATTGATTCTTGTAAAATCCATTTTATTTTCATTCATATTGCTGGAGTGTTCTTAACTTATGAAGCTGTTAATGTTTTTAGCTTCATTCTCTGAAAATTGACATGTGAAAAGATTCTGGAGATGAGAATGCTAATCTTCAATATGTTCCCATTGTTCCTCTTTCATGCATATGTAACAAGTAAAACCCTAGCCAAATCAGATTATTCAACCCCTAGATGTGACAAATAATATGCCTACTTCTTCAATTCATGTCTCTACCATTTTTTTTTTAGATGAACACGCATGACACAACCAAAATGGTTCTCAAAATAACAGAATGTGACTGTGGAGCATGAGCTAAAAATATAGAATGGAGCCAATAAGGGAAAAGTATAGTCAGGTTACGATTTGAAGTTCCATTACTGCCAAAATATGCAGGATGCACAGCAGTCAATATGATCTCCAGGAGTTATAGCATAGAGATCTAATCCACAGTATTTTCCCCACACTTTTTACAAGATCTGATCTATAGATAAACATGAGGACAGAGCCAGATAAGCCTGTTACACATCTCCTTATCTGTAACTAATGTAGGGACACTCAAAATTCATAATCTGAACAAATCCATCGGACTTTGAGATCAGTTCAGAACATTATATCCATGTTCTATCTGTGGCCCTATGCTCCACCTCAATAATCAGAGTTAGTTCAGAAGGTGGCTTTGTGTCCTGCTGACAAGAAAGTCACCAATAGAGAACAACAAAGTAGGCCTCCCTTGAAGCCAGCCACTCGCCTGTGTCCTTGGGCCCCTTTCCGGCTCACTGGAGTGGGAAGAACAAGGGAGCCACCCTGTAGCCCTGGTTCTGCTGTCCACCAGATGGTGGCTGCTGGGAGCCAGCTAAGGGCCTGCCTGGTGGTGGTCAATGAAACTTTATTGGGGAGGGGGCCATCCTATATGAATAAATGTCTTCAGACAGACTAATTAAAAAGGGTCTCTTCATTACTGCAGCCCATCTGTTAAGGGGAGGACATGATGGAATTACTCACTGACTAGTCAGATCCACAACAGAACGTCCTGAAGCCGTCCCAACGCTGCACCTCTTGTCCAATAACATTATTTAGGTATGTATATGGGACTAATGAGATTTCTTTATGGCCACCAGGTCTTAGGAGGACCATCTACAGATCTTTAACTGGGCTGGAAACTTTTACACACCAAAGCTCTGGCAGGAGGAGAGTCATTAGACTGATTTCATCTGATGTAGAGAGCAACCTATCTGTTTGGATGTAATGCAACTTAATACAGCCAATTAGAATAGGTTAATCACAAAAACCCGTGCGTGTGCACTACAAATAGAAGATGACATTGACCTCAGTATTCTAAAAGTATGTCACATTACTCCTTAAACAAAGAGTATGTTTACGGAAATCTTCAGTTTATCGACATTAAGAAATCTACCCAGGGATACAAAGACCACCAAACAAAAAGGGCACTGTGATAGACAATGGTTCCCCGCCCTCATCAACATTTTCACAAGGTCAAGAATTCTGTGGTAGTCTGGTCAACTTCTAAAAATATTTGTCAGTGCATAATTTGAGCGTTAGTTCCCCATCCGGCCCAGTCTCTCCCACCTGCTGTAAGACACAAAGATAGAGACTGATTAAAAATCCTCTGAGGAGGATTAGATATGACACGGAGGGGCTAGCAGGTGGCCAGCAGGTGACCACACTTATTTGCTTTAGTATCTTACTCATATATTCATGCACTGCACTGCTAGATGGCGTATCCACAAGGTCTAGTACAGGTCAGTGGAAATCCACAGAACAATGATCATTTTAGGGGTGTGAACATTTAAACGAAATTGGGATCCTTAACATTGAGAAATCTCTAACCGAAAAAGTGTGTGTGTGTGTGTGTGTGTGTGTGTGTGTGTGTGTGTGTGTGTGTGTGTGTGTGTGTGTGTGTGTGTGTGTGTGTGTGTGTGTGTGTGTGTGTGTGTGTGTGTGTGTGTGTGTGTGTGTGTGTGTGTGTGTGTGTGTGTGTGTGTGTGTGTGTGTGTGTGTGTGTGTGTGTGTGTGTGTCCATACACACACAAAATTAAAATCCCAGTGCAAAACATTATTTTCCATTTGAAGCCTAACTAGACAATGGGCAAAAAAAGCCTGAGGAAAGTTGTGTAATTTAAATGTATAATCAGCAATATGAAGTAGAAGCAGAAAGTAAACAGCATAGTGGGTCAATTTCCACAACAACTAGCGTTAAAGTGCAAGGCTCACATGCTAACCACACCGCTCGAGTTCCAAAATAAATTGACACATACATTATTCAATCATTTCATCCAAACTGCCTGCGCGCGTCAATGACAGTCTGCGTAGCCAGGTGCTGTTTTTAAGCATGCAAGTCCCGCTTCTCCTCTCCCCTCATTGGTTTTTAGGAGCATTTGCCCACGTGGGTGATTGAAAGCTGAACAGAGGTCCACACTCCAGTCCAGTTGGTGGTGGTAATGCACCTTAAAGTTGGTTGCCAAAAGCCATATAAAGTCCAAACAAGAAGAGTGAAGGTGGAGGGATTACTAGAAACTGCATCACTTTTGTACATTGCACTGTTTCGTACAATTGACCTTATTTTAGTGCCCAAAAAAGGCAAACTGTAATATGAATAACATTGTAAAGCAAAATTTCTCCCTTCTCCAGCAAAATCAATGACGAGACCGTCATGCTGCCAGTCTCTGCATGATTGAAAAAAGGCAACAAACTCCATCGGGTCTTTTTAAAAATGGCAGGTGGGGAAGTGAAACCTACTGCGTTAAAGTGTAAGGGGAACTTTTTTTCCCACCCGATATGTCCAACTTATCACATCTAAAATGTAAATAAATATAAAGAGTTTATATAATGTACCTATTTGAATGTCATCGCGCAGCAGTGACTCCTGTGGCGGTTCGGGCGCAGTGCGTGCTAACCAAGGTTGCCAGGTGCTTGGTGTTTCCTCCAACACATTTGTGCGGCTGGCTTCCGGGTTGGATGGGCGCTGTGTTAAGAAGCAATGCGGCTTGGTTGGGTTGTGTATCGGTGGACGCATAACTTTCAACCTTCCGTCTC
The DNA here is from genome assembly GCF_021184085.1 of Oncorhynchus gorbuscha. Taxonomy (NCBI): domain Eukaryota; kingdom Metazoa; phylum Chordata; class Actinopteri; order Salmoniformes; family Salmonidae; genus Oncorhynchus; species Oncorhynchus gorbuscha. Next base: position 71,679,163 of record NC_060182.1, on the reverse strand, counting down.
TCCCGAGCCCGTACGGGAGTTGTAGCGATGAGACAAGATAGTAGCTACTAACAATTGGATACCACGAAATTGGGGAGAAAAGGGGGTAAAATTTAAATTAAAAAATGAATGCATTCAGTTGTACTATTGACTAGCCTGTCCCTTTCTTGTTTTTAAACTGGTGGAACGAGGCTGTACAGCACAAAATGAGTTGCAAATGCATGCCGTAAGTTAAGTAGTGACACATCACGGTGTAACGTACCGCATCAGAGGGGTTTGTTTTTCACATTTTTTTCACCAAAAAATAAAGGGGACACTAAAATAACACATACTAGATCTGAATGAATGAAATATTCTTATTAAATACTTTTTTCTTTACATAGTTGAATGTGCTGACAAAAAAATCACACAAAAATGATCAATGGAAATCAAATGTATCAACCCATGGAGGTCTGGATTTGGAGTCACACTCAAAAGTAAAGTGGAAAACCACACTACAGGCTGATCCAACTATGATGTAATGTGCTTAAAACAAGTCAAAATGAGGCTCAGTAGTGTGTGTGGCTTCCACATACCTGTATGACCCCCCTACAATGCCTGGGCATGCTCCTGATGAGGTGGCAGATGGTCTCCTGAGGGATCTCCACCCAGACCTGGACTAAAGCATCCGCCAACTCCTGGACAGTCTGTGGTGCAACGTGGCGTTGGTGGATGGAGCGAGACATGATGTCCCAGATGTGCTCAATTGGATTCAGGTCTGGGGAACGGGCAGGCCAGTCCATAGCATCAATGTCTTCCTCTTGCAGGAACTGCTGACACACTCCAGCCACATGAGGTCTAGCATTGTCTTGCATTAGGAGGATCCAAGGGCCAACCGCACCAGCATATGGTCTCACAAGGGGTCTGAGGATCTCATCTCTGTACCTAATGGCAGTTAGGCTACCTCTGGCGAGCACATGGAGGGCTGTGCGGCCCCCCCCCCCAAAGAAATGCCACCCCACACCATGACTGACCCACCGCCAAACCGGTCATGCTGGAGGATGTTGCAGGCAGCAGAAAGTTTTCCACGGCATCTCCAGACTGTCACATGTGCTCAGTGTGAACCTGCTTTCATCTGTGAAGAGAGCACAATTTGCCAATCTTGGTGTTCTTTGGCAAACGCCAAACGTTCTGCACGGTGTTGGGCTGTAAAACCACAATCCCCACCTGTGGACGTCGGGCCCTCATACCACACTCATGGAGTCTGTTTCTGACCGTTTGAGCAGACACATGCACATTTGTGGCCTGCTGGAGGTCATTTTGCAGGGCTCTGGCAGTGCTCCTCCTTGCACAAAGGCGGAGGTAGCGGTCCTGCTGCTGGGTTGTTGCCCTGCTACGGCCTCCTCCACGTCTCCTGATGTACTGGCCTGTCTCCTGGTAGCGCCTCCATGCTCTGGACACTACGCTGACAGACACAGCAAACCTTCTTGCCACATCTCGCATTGATGTGCCATCCTGGATGAGCTGCACTACCTGAGCCACTTGTGTGGGTTGTAGACTCCGTCTCATGCTACCACTAGAGTGAAAGCACCACCAGCATTCAAAAGTGACCAAAACATCAGCCAGGAAGCATAGGAACTGAGAAGTGGACTGTGGTCCCCACCTGTAGAACCACTCCTTTCTTGGGGTTGTCTTGCTAAATGCCGAAAATTACCACCTGTTGTCTACTCCATTTGCACAACAGCATGTGAAATTTATCAGTGTTGCTTAGTGAAATTTATCAGTGAAATTTATCAGTGTCCACTTAGTGTTGCTTCCTAAGTGGACAGTTTGATTTACCAGAAATGTGATTGACTTGGAGTTAGATTGTGTTGTTTAAGTGTTCCCTTTATTTTTTTGAGCAGTGTACTATTAGTCCATTACCATGTCAATGAAACATGTCAACTTCTTTGCTGGTTTGGTGCGCTAGCTTCCATACTGTGAACAGCGTGAAACGAACCTGTGCACATGCGTAAATATTGTGTGAGAGAGCTAAGTGTTGCATCTCGATTATCTCAATATCCTAGCCTATTCATTTATGAAAGGTTTAAAAAATTGCAAGCCAAGAAATTGCGAGTTACAGCATTCCATTGCAAGATACAGCTTTTGATTACCGATAGATGGGCCTAGTGCACGGTTCTGACTACTTGCCTGGGCCGAACTGCCTATACTGTGCCCCTCCCCTCGCTCTCCGCTCCTCAATAGTTTGCTATGAAAGATGCAAGTGTTTGTGTTCTCGGAAGTACGGCAACGAATCAGTCACCTCCGTACCAAAAATGCTGAATCTTATTCCTAGTGGAATCGACTCTTGACACAGAAATGGAAGTCGACATTGGAAGTCAACTCCCCACCATAACTTCATCGTAGTTAACAGTTGGAAAGGCAAGCGACAGCAGATGGTGATTTACAGGATTTTTCTCCCCAATTGGAAGTTAGTCTTGTCCCATCGATGCAAATCCCCCACGGACTCGGGAGAGAAGGTTGAGAGCCATGCATCCTCCGAAACGCGACCCTGCCAAGCCGCACTGCTCGCTTAACCTGGAAGCCAGCCGCACTACTGTGTCAGAGGAAACACTGTCCAGCTGGCGACCGAAGTTAGCTTGCAGGTGCCCGGCCCACCACAAGGAGTCAATAGAGTGCGTTGGGACAAGGAAATTCCAGGGAAAAAAATCCCAGCCGCCAAACCCTCCCCTAACCCGGACGACGCTGGGCCAATTGTGCGCCTGTAGTGACCCGGGTCTGTAGACCGCTGCACCACTCAGGAGGCCAGGGCCCTGGCATTTCTAACACACCAGCCCATCTTTGTCCCTCCAGGCACCCACACCGGCACATTTTTTTCCCTTGATGACCCCATTTTTTTTGCCAGATAATGAACATTTTGCACAAAATACCCAAGTTAGACAGGCCCACTGGGTTAAAGATGGATCAGCCCATTTGGCATTTGAACCTTTATTGATCAAAGAAGAACCCAAACTCCACTATGTAGCTACTAGAAGCTATTTCCCTACTTCAAATACTTGTCAACAGGACAGATTATAAATGTAGACTGCAAGCATACTAATAAGTTTTGTATATTGTAAAACGAGTCAAAGTACTCCATCTATGTAACCATGACAGCCAATTCAGAGGCAGACAGTATGTGTCCATTCTAGACAACCAGCAGGTCAGTCAGGCAAAGTGAGAGCATAATATAAAGGACGAGGATGACACTGCTCTGTTGTCTGATGCCACTGCCAGCCTCCTGTCAGAAATTATCAGAACTGGGCTGTGTGTGTGTGTGTGTGTGTGTGTGTGTGTGTGTGTGTGTGTGTGTGTGTGTGTGTGTGTGTATATATCTCCATTACCTCAGCTCTGGGCTCCTGGAGGTGGATAGCCACAGCAGCTTGCCAATGCTCCCAGATCAAAACACACCAGGCCAACCCATCCACTGACCTATGTCCAGACCAACCCCTCAGCCCTATGACTGGCAAAACACAAGCTGTTGAAGAAGGGCGGTCTTCATGAGGCCTGAAGATGTTTCACTTTCAGACTAGTGCCACGATGACAATCATATTCCCATTGTCACAGAGGCCTAGCTCATGCCCTTACCCTCACATCTCACATGCTCTGCTTCGAGCAAGATTCCATAAACAATATGAAGTCTTTAGTTACAGATCACTCCAGCTGTCTCCAAAAAGGCAATTCATTCCCTTTCACATAATGAAGTGGTCTGGCTTTGATTTTATTTTATCTGAACTCAATATCAGAGTGTTAGACCTTTATGTCTATACACCCAGAACTTAGAGCCGTAAATCCAATAGGACCCTAGATCTTAATGCCCTATTTAAGAGCGGAGGTGGACTCACTAATGTCATCTGTTTTGGGGAGAATTAGTCAATAGTTACGAGCCCCCTAAAGCAGGGACGGAGATGTGTTAGCCTTACATCTAGTCAAGCCTCTGATAATTTAAGGACATTTCCCCAAACCAGCTTGCTTTAATTACTGGGAAAATGGCAGCGTTTGGTCAGGTTTATGGCTCTTCCTGAGAGAGCAGGCTTGGGTTTAGACGGTGCAATCTGTGGGATTGCAGTTGCAGCTGTAGCTGTAAATCCAAACATGAGCTGTCACTAACAATGCCCAGGGTAGCTCCAGCCTCCAGGTACCCAAACAGAGCATGGGGACTACATTCTATTGTTTTGCATCTACGTGGACAATGGGTAGGGCAAATAACTGGTCAATTTACCACTACATCAGATTGACAGTCTGTGCTGTTGTTGTAAACAAGCCATTGGGGTATTACCATCTCATTTATGAAATGGTTACATTCAGTCACTCCTGGGAATATGGGTCATCAGCTGGGTAATGTTCTTCTCAATTAACTAGGAAATACAGACATCACATCAGTCTGTTTCACTCATGAATCAAAGCTTCACTCATATGGGGAGGGAGGGGGAGAAGGAGCTAAATACATTTTAAATTGAGTGGGACAGTATTAGGATACAACTTTGGTCCAGTGTGAGGAAAAAAAATATGTTACATTTATTTTCAGATGACAGTGCGTGCTAACACAGAAAAGGGAAAATCTAAACTATGATGAAACTTGTTTGAAGCGAGGGACTCCTTTACTTCTCCATGAAGGAAGAAAAAAAAACTCATACAGTTATTAGCCAATGTAAAATAAGTTCAAAACAATACTTTAAGGTAGAAATGCAAGAGAATGTGGATGATTTCTCTCACTACATGGCCAAAAGAATGTGCTCATCGAACATCTCATTCCAAAATCATGGGCATTAATATGGAGTTGGTCCCCACTTTGCTGCTATAACAGCATCCCCTCTTCCGGGAAGGCTTTCCATCAGATGTCATTGTATGCTGTAGCATTAAGATTTCCCTTCATTGGATCTAAGAGGCCTAGCCTGAACTATGGAAAACAGCCCCAGACCATTATTCCTCCACCAAACTTTACAGTTGCTTCCATAGGCAGTTTGGAACTCGGTAGTGAGTGTTGCAAACCAGGACAGATGATTTTTCAGGACTCTGCAGTCCCGTTCTGTGAGCTTGTGTGGCCTACCACTTTGCGGCTGAGCCATTTCCACTTCACAATAACAGCACTTACAGTTGACCGGGAGAGTTCTAGCAGGGCAGAAATTTGACAAACTGACTTGTTGGAAAGGTGGCATCCTATGACGGTGCCATGTTGAAAGTCACTTATCTTTTCAGTACGAGCCATTCAACTGTTTGTCTATGGAGATTGCATGGCGGTGTGCTCGATTATTCACACCTGTCAGCAACAGGTGTGGCTGAAATAGCAGAATCCACAATTTGAAGAGGTGTCTATATACTTGTAGTGTATCTAGTACTATGGTGCTTATCACCAAGAATCAAATGTGCAAGAGATAGAGATATTCTCTTCACCACTGTTACGTTCCCCAGTTTGTGTTGTAGTTTGTATGTTTGCATGTGTTTATTTCAGGAAAATGCGTCCTGAAATCCCTCAAGCAGCTGATTGGTCGACTCCAGGGCTAATTGGATAGCTGACCCCGCCCCCTCGTCAAGACAGCTGTCTCCAATTACCCATTCAATCTGAAGCTATATAAAAGCCAGTGTTCTGTTCAGGAGAGAGAGATTTTGCTGGAGGTAGATTTGCTAGAGAGATTTGCAGGGAGGTCATTGCAGGGAGGTCATTGCAGGGAAGTCATTGCAGGGAGGTCATTGCAGGGAGGTCATTGCAGGGAGGTCATTGCAGGGAGGTCATTGCAGGGAGGTCATTGCAGAGAGGTCATTGCAGAGAGGTCATTGCAGAGAGGTCATTGCAGAGAGGTCATTGCAGAGAGGTCATTGCAGAGAGGTCATTGCAGAGAGGTCATTGCAGAGAGGTCATTGCAGAGAGGTCATTGCAGAGAGGTCATTGCAGAGAGGTCATTGCAGAGAGGTCATTGCAGAGAGGTCATTGCAGAGATTTTGCTGGAGGTAGATTTGCTAGAGAGATTTGCTGGGAGTTCATTGCTGAGAGTTGGTATGTTTTGTGAGTTTGTTGCTCAGATAGAGCTTATTTGATGTCCTTTGTTTCTTAGTTTGTTTGTGAAATTGTTTAATATTCTGTTTCATTTGTTCCCAGGGGGGAAGGGGAAGGCACCTAGGGAGTGCTTAGGCAAGAGGCCCGCGGGCATACATATACCCGTAGCATATTCGCTGTCTAGGCACACTAGGTAAGACCTGGGCGGACCACCCCCTGTATTTTGGTTAGGGCACCAGGTGGTGCTAAATTAGGTAAGTAGTGGGTAGGCAGGTAAGATAGGAGAGGGGGGGCTTTGAGATTTACTTTCTTTGCTTTGGTTCCGTCCAGCCCCTTTTCCCCATATTACCGTGTAAAGGAATAAAGTCCTTGTAAACGGTACCACATTCTGTCTGTTGTCATTCTTACTTGCACCTACAGTCCATACCTTTTTTCACTTCACGGAGAGTTTAGTTGAGGCAGGGTGTTGCGTTCCCTCTTCATAGAGGCGTGTGTAACAACCACTAAGAACTCTGAGTTGGCCCTCCTTTCCTGAGTCAAAGAGCACCCAGACCGAGTACGGCTAAAGGCTAAACCCAGCCCACCCGTGGAATGGATTTGAAACACTGCAACCAGCTGCTCCTGCCAGCCTGCCACGTCTCCCTCCTATGCTTTTAATCAAATTAAAAGAACAGGGAGGAGGCAAGACTGTATTGCTCAGCATGGCAGAAGGTCTACCTCTCCACTCATCTGTATTACACACCTGGAATATCACATAGTTGAGAACCATATTTGATAGCGGTGCCATTAATCTTGCTACACTTCTAATATCTGTTTGATGGCTGCATATTTAACTTTTTTTAAATCATTGCACAAAAATGCTTATGTATGCACCTGGGAGATTAATCATCACAAGCAGTTATTTGGCAGCAATAATACAATTAAATGAATATCTGTGGAAACAGTTTATTTTTAGAAAAGGGGGTGATGTGAATATTGGTTAGTTACCAGTTTTGGGCTCAAGACCACTAAAGCTAGACCGATTCAAGACCAGGCGGGCGGGTCGAAGACCATGTCAAGACCAGAAGGGAGGGTCGAGGGGTTGGAGACCAAGTCAAGACCAGGATTGTAGTGGTGTCAAATCACCACCATAATATGACTTCAAAATGTCCAGTATTTCTGTGTTCATTTTTCAGAACAACATGGATTCTTTAGACATTGACTGGTGAAAGAAATGCATGTTGAGGGAAAGCCACTGACAAATTATCACCAACCCAAACAGGGCTATTATAATAGATAAAAACACAATATGTTACAAATTCCCACACTCTCCGCTTACTAATAGTGAGCGTGCAAATGTTCAAATATCTCCCACTATTTCGTACCAGGAGCCAAGGAAATTCTGACGAGCGCAACAAAGTTTGAAGATGTTTTTCAACGAAAGTAAAGGGCCGTAATTCTACGAGTAAAGTTGTAAGCCTACGCTTCAATAGTCGATCAAATATTAATGTGTCGTGAAAAGAGCTGATATTTGACCTGGCAACGTAGTTTTATGGCCTGACTGAATGGGAGCTAATGACCTTTTCCACTCCGCTGGTCTCCGGAAGAAATTACGAACCGGTCTCGAGTCCAGACAACAAACAACACGGTTGGTTACTGAGTTTACCAAACAGTGACTGTGTGGAATTAAGGTAGACTCCCAATCAAATCAAGCATCTGAGTGTAAACTGTTGAGCAGGTGAGGCCAACAGGTCACTCAACTGTGTGTGGTGGTGGACGAATTATCGGGTGAAGAGAGATATAAATGGGTTTATATTCTTCAGTACCACTAGCCCCTCCCTTTTTCTTCTGGCCACCAATCTGTCTGATAAATCCCTACACGAGCAGAGTTGGCTCATAGGCCTATCGTGGCAAATGTAGGCTAGGCTATTAACCGCAAATGTGTTGCATTTGCAAATGGTCAGTTCCTCCTGCGCAAGCCCAATTCCCGCTTCGCGTTGGCAGAAAACATTGAAAGTCTAAATAAAATACGTTTGGCAAACGCCAACCAGATATTCCCTACCCTTTTTATTTCGCTAGTATTTAACTATTTTGATACATTTGCGTTCCAATTGAGGTTGAAAAAACTTAAACAACTGCTAAGCCTTCACGTTCTCAACCTAACATGGCTTTCAATCTAGTTTGACGACCAATTATTGTGGCTTTGAATTATGTAGGCCAAACCATTGGGCCTAACAGAATAGTTTGTTTCAATACAACCAATGAAGATTCACAATGTCAGCAATAAGAAGAAACCTAATTTATTCACAGATAAAACTCAACACGAGCTGCCATATCATACATTTATACACAAGGTCAGAAAATCCTATACAAAACCAAGGACATTAGAAAATATGGGTTTTTATATGAAATATGACATACTTCAACTTTCTTGAAATGTTTCGGTTTGGTAATAGTAATTTAATTCATGAAACAAACCCCACATTAGGGAGAGCAGAGGCGATATTATAAAAATCAAAATGGTAAAAATGGAATAGAAATCATTCTTAGAAATCAATAAAAATCTCATGCAGCATCTTCAGAAAGGGCCTGAGAGTATCTTTGAAAGAAAACAAATTAATATTTTAGTTATAAATCAAACACCAAAATCCAAAATACAACAAAGCTAGTTTCTTAGTAGATAACTAAAACCAGTCAATCATCTTTGTCTTCACCATTTTAAGAGAAGTAATTCAGACACACACATTCTGGCCACTACATACAATTGGTTGATTGATTTTATTTGCCATACAACATCAACATCTGAAGTTGCTTCATTGCATGTATAAACTGTGGTTTCTCATGGCCTTTAGTTAGGACATTACTCTTAGAGCCTATCCTAGTCTTTGATTGAGACATCAGGTTAAATTAGCAAAGAAAATAGAATGTTGGAGAGAAGTGTTATATATATGTAGCTTTGAAGCAGATCTAAGGGAGGGTTCTGTTGATCTACACTACATGACCAAAAGTATGTGGACAGCTGCTTGTCGAATATTTTATTCTAAAATCATGACGATTAATATGGAGTTGCCCCCCTTTTTGCTGCCATAACAGCCTTCACTCTTCTGGGAAGGCTTTCCACTAGATGTTGGAAAATTGTTGCGGGGACTTGCTTCCATTCAGCCACAAGAGCATTAGTGAGGTTGAGCACTGTGGTTGGGCGATTCAGCCTGGCTCCCAGTCGACGTTCCAATTCATTCCAAAAGTGTTCGATGGGGTTGAGAACAGGGCTCTGTTCAGGCCAGTCAAGTTCTTCCACACCAATCTCAACAAACCATTTCTGTATGGACCTCGCTTTGTTCACGGGCACGTTGTCATGCTGAAACAGGAAAGGGTCTTCCCCAAACTGTTGCCACAAAGTTGGAAGCACAGAATTGTTTAGAATGTCATTGTATACTGTAGCGTTAAGATTTCCCTTCACTGTAACTAAGGCGCATAGGCCGAACTATGAAAAACAGCCCTAGACCATTATTCCTCCTCTACCAAACTTTACAGTTGGCACCTTGCATTTCGGGCAGGTAGCGTTCTCCTGGCATCCGCCAAACCCAAATCCATCAGTCGGACTGCCAGATTGTGATGCGTGATTCATCACGCCAGAGAACGTGTTTCCACTGCTCCAGAGTCCAATGGCAGCGAGCTTTACACCACTTCAGCTTACGCTTGGCATTGCCCATGGTGATCTTTGGCTTGTGTGCGGCTGCTCGGCCAATGAAAACCCGTTTCATGAAGTTCCAGACGAACAGTTCTTGTGCTGACATTGCTTCCAGAGGTAGTTTGGAACTCGGTAGTGAGTGTTGCAACCGAGGACAGAGGATTTTTACACACTTCAGCACTTGGTAGTCCCGTTCTGTGAGCTTGTGTGGCCTACCACTTCGCGGCTGGGGTATTGTTGCTTCTAGACGTTTCCACTTCACAATAACAGCACTTACAGTTAACCGGGGCAGCTCTAGCAGGGCAGAAATTTGTCTAACTGACTTGTTTAAAAGGTGGCATCCTATGACGGTGCCACGTTGAAAGTCACTGAGCTCTTCAGTAAGGCCAGTCTACTGCCAATGTTTGTCTATGGACATTGCATGACTGTGTGCTCACTTTTATACACCACAGGTGTAGCTGAAATAGCCGAATCCACTAATCTGAAGGAGTGTCCACATACTTTTGTATATATAGTGTATGAGGTTCTTATAGTGGGAGTGAGAATGTTGGAATGCATAGAACCAAGGCTTGGCACCAGTAAAAAGAGTACAACACGAGCCGTAGAATTACCTTTGCTTGTGGCATCTCATCTATGCCCTTTTGTTCGTGTCAGTAGAACCCAGTTGAGGCTCATCTAGGGATAAAAATGTACGCACTGACAAGCACCACTATGCCTCGTCAGTGCGCACTGGACTCTGGACACCCCTAACACAGAGCACCAGAGAGAGCTTACCGTCACACCCATGAATCATGGCGTACACACAGCCTGTTGGGAGCAGGCCCTGTATGGTGTATGATATGTTCTGCCATTGCCAAATTTTCTATTAAATAAACAAGGGGCAAACATAGCTCAGCTCCACATACTTTCCTCTCCCCTTTTCTACACCTCCACCATCACCCATCTCAGCACCTCCACTGGGGCCCTTTGGGATCAAGGCAACTGGAGGGAGGAAACATTTACTCAACCCTGCTAGCTTTCACAGCTCCGCTGGCAGTGGTTGAGTGATAACAGCAAACCAAGTCCTTGACAAGATAACACAGAGCCTGGTTTAAAAAGGTAGAAAAACTACAGAACAAGAAAGATAACATAAGGCGCAAAGAGGCTGGGTAAATGGGCAAAATGCTGACTGAGGTTGGTTTGAAACATGAGAAAAGGCAAAGTTTGGGAACGCAATAACATTAGCTTATTGCTCTTCCTTTTTCTTCTTACATTTTTTTTACCTACAAATTATATTTTTACACACAATCATATAAATACACTATACAATGCAATATAAAATTATTATTTCTTAAAAGGAATATGTTCAGGGTTTGTTTAGGTATGCTGGTTATGATACTAGCACCATACAAAAAATTATGACTCAAAATAAGTTGAGTGAAAAAGGCACTTCTGGTTGTCGTTGAATGACTCTTGGGTAAATGATGGCCTCTCTCTCATCATGCAGGAAACACAGACACCGTTGTTGTCTGTGCACACGTTTCTCTCCCATTCCAACAAGAACATGTCCAGAACAACGAGGCACTGTAGATAAGTCGGTTCAGATCTCCTCTGTCTTCATGCAAAGACCCTCATCCTGTTTGTCTCATCTTTTGTCTTTTAGTTTTTCTTGTCACTTCATTCCAGCAATATGAACTGGCTGCTACATTTCATCATCATTCCTTTCTCACTTTCTGGATTCTCCATCTCTCATTTCGCACCTTCTCAGACTTCCACTTCTCGAAGTCCCTCTTGAGTGTCAGGCGGTGTTGCCACACTGATGTCGAAGCAGGTCACCATCATGACACGTGACTTGCATATGTTGACACAGAAATCCAGCTCCTCTGTGACCTGACTCAGGGCCTCCAGGTACTCCTGGGACTCCTTGTCCAAATCCTGGTCCACCTCAACTGGAAGAGAAGAGACGGGAGAGCAGAGGAGTAAAGTCATGGTCACCTACAGTCAACAGAAATACTGTCCACAGAATCAAGTTAACTATCAATAGGAAGATAACTTTCTATTTTGGTGGGGAATATGAAGAATAAAAAGGTGTAAATTCCCATATTCCCCTATCCTGGAATAGTCTAGCAGATACTCACACTCTCCTATCCACTTGCAAGGGTCCATCATCAACCGGGTCTTGGTGTCCTCTAGCTCTTCCTTCAGTGTCTCGTGTTTGACCTTCAGCTCCCTGATCTGCTGATGCCGCCGCTCCAGAACCTTCAGCTTACTGTTGAAGTACAGCAGCCCCTGAGAGAGCGAGAAAGAGAGAGAGAAACGATAGGGTGGTGAGTGACAGGAATGGTTTGAAATTCAGAGTAAGCTTGAAGATGAAGATTCATGGCCGTCATCAGACTAGCATTTTGTTGCTGCTGCTAAAGAATTGCAGGATATACAGACACAGTTGTGTATATTAACATTTCTGGACATTTTCCAGGTATTGTAATATAAGAATACTGGTTTCCTGTCACAATGGGCCGAAACCTCATTTGAGATCTGTGCATGCAATTAATGCCTGTTCTTCCATCACTCCAAACTATTCCCCAACTCCCATTACATAATAATGAAGCCTCAGCCATCCAGAAAAATCAACATACCTTCTCAACATCTAGGAATGGCTGTTAAAGAGGAGAAAAGGGAAGAAGAGTAAATACAAAAGTTATACAAAGAGTTATGATCTAACAGTTAGAACTCAAACAAACATGAACACACAAACAGACATGATACCTAACCTAACCCTGTGTATATATACACACAGAAAAATCCATGGGAACACAAATAGACATGTGAATATACACACATTGAAACAAGCCTTGATGCACACATTACATGCTATTCCAAAACTGGTCCGGGAATGATGGTCCCCAATTTGGCTTTCACAGCCATTCAACCAGTGATGGCTGGGAAAGACAAATTGAAGATAATCTTTTCCTAATTGAAACTAAATCAAACCACCACAAGCTGATTTAATATCTTCTCTTAACAAATCCCTGTCTGGCTACCTCAAACTTGTGGGAGCAGTTAATGACCCATAGCAAGTAGCACCAGCCATAAAGAGCCATCAGGCAGCCAGGGATGGGCCATGGTGATGGCTGATGGGCTGTGGAGGGGGGAATGCACATTCATCACAAATTCCTGGACTGCTCTTTTCACCACCACCCCTTCCCCCTCCGTCAACCAGCACCAGCCTCAGTCATATCTAAACCAATGAACCCCAGACAGTAATTGCATCCTGATCTCTTCACATTCCTTCAAAAGTCCGGATAGCGTAACACTGGGCTCTGACTGTGGTCACACAGACACTTAAAGGTGCCGGGAATCACCATTGGGCAGACTGAAAGTCAAACGTCTAAGATGCATATTTTCATCTTGTTCTTTAATAAGAAACTGGTGAAGGAGTGAGCCAAGACCTTCCCACGATGCCATGCCTGGCTTCAATGTAGCACATTCAGAATATTGCTGAAATCAATGTAGCACATTCAGAATATTGCTGAGCCTGACATTGCTCAGCAGCATGTATGTAGTGATGAACATGAACCTAATGACAGGACTCGAAAATAAGTTGTTACAGTATGGGGAGCTTGTATTACAGACAGTAAGCGTGACCCCTCGCTCACCTCGGCTGAGTCCTCCTGACGCCTCCTCTGGAGCCGTTCCACATCATCAATCTCATACACCTTAATCTCAAAGGGCTCCTTTAGTGCTCCTGACATGGGAGGCAGATCCACCCACTGGCCAGCTATGCCAGTCTTCTTCCCCAGGGATGAGGTGTCTGGCAGGGGGGCCGGGATGAGCCGCCGTCGCTGGAGCCCTGGCGAGACACAGACAAACAGGCACATCAATTACTGCTGGAAATATACAAATGGCAATATCGGCCAGGGCCGAGCAGTAAATATGTATGAGGCTGAGATGGAGATGTAAAGCGATAGCAGGCTTTAACACAGACCTCCGGAGCGTGCTGTTGATTGCATATGTATAAGGCTTTCACCACCGTCTATATCATAGTCCTACCACATTATATGAATTGAAAAGGTTGACTATATAAATCTACGAGAGCTGAAACATGGTCACGACTTTCCAGTGCTGTTCAATTCAGTTCAAAGTCAGCTCATTACATACCTTACATACATACATACCTTAATTACATTTCCCATATAAGAGTAATGTATTCTGCTGAATCAGAAAGAGAAAACCAATAAACTATAAGAATCACATTTTAAAAAGCTATCTTTACAAGATTGCCTGGGGAAGTTGGAGAAAACGACAGGTTGTACTCGATGTTGTTTGGGGATTCTGTGCTATACTTCTCTGCCGTGCTGCTTCGATCTGGAGAACTGCAGAACTGGAGTTCTTATTTCAGATGGGAACACCACTCAGTCTGCTTTTCAGCATGACACATCTAGTTAAAGTCAAAAGCAGTGAACCTTCACCCTTAACAACCCTTAACTAGGGATTTTCTAAGCTGCTCTGTGCAAGAACACTGCTTTTCCAAAGCAATTAGGGGGAATTTATAGACGTGCTTTGTGACTTCTAGACAAGAGGCTTTTACAGAGACAGTTGGACATATGTCCTCCATTAATGACCTTCCCATTATTTAACAAGTGGACTGTTTGACATCACATACAGGCTTGTAAAAAAACATCAAAGACTGGACTTAAACAGGAAGGCTTGTAAAAGGACCTAAGTAATGCTTGGGATTTTACGGAACTTCCACATGTTTTTGATTCCCTAACAGTATGGGGTTGTACAGGATATCATCAGCGATGATGCATAATGATGTATACAGATTCAGAGCTCTTACCATTGCGTTTCTTCGGGGACTTTGAGGTCCTGGGGCGGCCTGAGGAAGACATCCCACTCTCGCTCATGGAGTCGTGTGCAGAGGATGCACTGCCTGTGGCCTCACTGTCACGGATCATGCTCTCATAACCACTGCTGCCCCCGCTGTGGTAGAAGAGGGCTGTTCGGCCCATGGCTGGGGGCAACTCTCCACTCAGAACACTGCTGTTGTCACTGCCGTGTCCACTGCTGTAGCGCTGCGGCCTCCTGGGGGCTGTGATCTTACTGTAGGGGGAGGGCAGCATGGCCACAGGGGACTTGTCATCACTCAGGTTCACCCCACTGTCATTACCACTATCAGAGTCCCCTGAGCCCCTTAGGTGTTTGCCTGATGTGCTGCCTGATGCCAGCTCACTGACCCGGCTGTTGGCTGCCCGCATGGCCTGCCTGGTGCCCATGATGGTGCCCCGGCCAGGCTTGCTGTTGACGGCTGCGGTGGCCCGAGGGGCAGAGGTCTTACCAGTTGGGGGGAGGTTGGCATTTATGTTCCTGGTGGCTGGAGCTGCCAGGGACTTGGTGGAGGAGTTCAGGCCTTTAGAGTTGCTCGCTGACAATAAACGGGCCTTACTTCCATTGACCGCTCCTAACGCCCTGGGGTTAACACTACCTTTGACCTGCCCAGGTTTACCTAGAGCACCTGTGGTGGAACATGGGGAAGGTGGGGAGGTAGCAATGGCAGAGCTGCTTGAGATGGGTAAACCAAATCTGGGAATTGGCCTGCTGGATATGCTGCTGCCCAGGCTGGCCCCACTGTTCTCTCGGCTGAGGGTGGGTTTGGAGCCCACCATGGACATGCTGTCACATCTCTCCAGAGACGTCTGACTGCCGTAATGCTTCTGTCCAGCATCCCCTCTGGCCTTCAGGCTGGATGTGGCTTTGGCCGAGGTGTAGTCACCCTTGAGGCTGGATGTTTTGAGGCTGTTGGAGTCTCCTCTACAGCGGACCTCTAGCTCATCCTCTGACACTGTCCCCCTGGTGAGTAAGGGCCTCCCTGCCTCTCCATACGCAGACTTTAAGGCACTTTGGTGCAGCAGGGTCTTGTTCTTCTGATCCAGACTGGATTTGCGCACTGGGGGGAGGGGAGGTGAGTTACCACCAGGTTTGGGGAGCATGCTGGCTTTCTG
This sequence comes from Oncorhynchus gorbuscha, assembly GCF_021184085.1. Taxonomy (NCBI): domain Eukaryota; kingdom Metazoa; phylum Chordata; class Actinopteri; order Salmoniformes; family Salmonidae; genus Oncorhynchus; species Oncorhynchus gorbuscha. The sequence continues at coordinate 71,663,520 of NC_060182.1, read as the reverse complement.
CCCATTGGTCTTCCCATTTTTCCCCAGAGAGGAAAACTTGAGACTGTTGGTTGTAGCTGTGATGTCCTGGGTGGTGACCTTGGTCTCCGGGGAGGCATGGATGACAGGCACAGTGCCTAGGGTGGTGGCCCCTCGTCTGAGCTGAGGCATCTTGCTGGGGGACCCTGCTTTCTTGCTGGGCGACTTCTCACATCCGTCCACCACCCTCTGGGCTGAGGTAGAGCCCTGCACCTTGGGCTGGCGAGGTACGCTGTTGCTGTTGAAAACACCAGCTTTTCGGCAGGGAATGCCACTCACTGGGGTTCTGGGGAGCTTGCTTGTGGCAGTGGCACCGGGGACTGGGAGCTGAGGTTCATAGTGGTTGTCAATGCGCTGCCAGGGGTCCTCCTGCTTGGCTTCCTGTCTCTGTGGTTCATGACTGCTGCTGTTGCTGTTACTATGGGTGATGGATGAGGTAGGTTTAATTTTCCTGGGAAGACTGGAGTGGACTATGTAAGGGCCCTGGGAGGGTTGTGAAGAGGAACTGAGAAAGTTCACTTTCGCTGTTTTGAATGGGAATCTGAGGGATCCTTTGGTTAAGTCGGGAGACGGAGGGCACTTTGTCAGGGACAGTTTGCTAGACGCTGCGCTGTCACTGTCCAGTTCAGAAAAGCTAAAGCCGCTGTCATTCAGGGAGTTCTTGGTGTCCCTTGGGGATGATTCACAGTGAAACATACCCAGGGAATCCAGATACAAGGTGCCTTCTGGGCCGATGTGCTTAGTCTGTGGGAGGAAGACGTCTGCCGAGTGGGCCCCTTCACTCTCCAGAGTACAGACGCTGACCTCACTGAGCCAGGAGCTGATGGACGAGCCCCTGCTGCCCACACACACAAATGAGTCATCCTGTAAGGGGGTGTGCACCTCAATGTTGACTTCACTCCCCACAGCTGACGTGTAGGCGTCAAACTCATCGTTGATGCTGCTGATGATGCTGACGGGCCGGGAGCCGGAGGCCAGGGCCTGCAGGGAGCAGTCGCTGTTGAAGCTGATGATGCTGGAGGGCCGACCGTTGTCTATGATGCTGCCGATGGACAGCTCCTCCACCACAGTGAACACCAACTCATCCTCTCCGTTCAGCTCTACAGGCTGCTGCAGGGTCACCGTAGCCCGGAGGATGTCCCTGTCCAGGCACCTCTCTCTCAGGGTGGAGCGTAGCTGGCACACTTCTACTGGTCCCCTGGTCTGGACTCTACCAGACTCCCCCCGTTTCCCAGTCTGATGGCTCATTCCGACGGGCGGCATTCTAGTGGTGGACCTCTCCTCTGCCTCTCCGTTGCCTCTGCGTGAGTCTCTCTGCTGTGGGGGAGGGGGAGCAGGCTTGGGTAAGGGCTTCTTGTTGAAGTAGACCTTCTCCCGCACCACTGGCTCAGAGGCTGGCAAGGTGGCCACATCCTGTTCGATTGGGCTAGCCCGGCTCTCTGACATCATCACCTTCTCACCATCAGCACTCGTTCTGCACACGCTCTCTGAAACCCCTCTGGAATGTTCCAGATTAGACTTTGAGGGGCTTACCTGGGGGCTGCTGGATGGCGGAGTGGCTACAGATTTAGGAGGAAGTTTGGGTGAGATATTTTCCTGGGAGAAGGAGGCTTTAGTTACAGTCTTTAGGGAAGCTGAGCCAGGGCCTTCCTTTGCCTTGCTGTCTATCTGTGGGCTAGCCTGACTTCCCCTACCCTCTCCAACGAACGCTGTAGGCTCCTCGCTGCCGTCAATACATTCCAGGCGTTCCTGCAGCTCAGCAAACGTGTTGCACATGAAGAAGTGGTCTTTGTCCAGGGGGCCCTCTTTCCCAGAACGCTTCCTGTTCAGAGAGGGGATGATTGGAACGAAGGCAGGGGGGCCCTCGTTGTCACTCAGCTCCCTATCAGAGATGGCGGCGCCGCCCGGACCCACGTAGATGACGGTGTCGCAGGATTGCTCGCTGCTGGAAGAGTAGTCTGGGTTGCTGAGCAGGGAGGGCAAGTCCGGGTCCAGGGCTACCGTCCGGGGGTGGAAGGGTCTGAGGTGGGGCGGCCGACGGATCCTCCCCTCCTCGCAGGAACTCTCCCCTCCAGAGGAGCTGGATGCATACTGCAAGACAGCCAGAAACGTACAAAACAGTGTATATGGGATATGTGTAAAATGCTTAGTACAAGACTGCTACATAATTAGAATGTCTGCACACGTCTTATATTCAAGATATAACATCATTACTTTAGACTTATTTAAACAGTCTTTATATCATTTTTCCGCATGTCTCTCTTTCAATTTATATTTAATTCAATCGTGTAATAATAAATCCCTTTTAAAATGGCCAGTCAATACATTTAAAGGTTAAAAGTGCACATCAATAGGCACACTGAAATTTATGTCAATAATATGAATTGGTGTGCGTGGAATGCATTATAATCACGCCGGAGACCAATGCAAAATAAATACATGCTGTCGTTCCACCTAATTATCTGGAGTAATTATTTCCCTAATCCTTAGGCAGCCCTATTGATTACATGATTATGTGTTGAGAAGCCAAGAAAAACTAGCTCTGAATTATGGCACTAATAACCTTGCATTAACAGAGGTCCCGATTCATTTCATGCCATGAAATGGTGAACAATGCAACTTCTGTTAATAACACCACTGTAATACACTCTTGAGATCACTAAAAATGTATATAACTGTGAGAATCTATGCCTTTCCCTCACCAAAACAGTAAGTGCTGTGTTCATCAAAATATGTTCAAATAGAGAATACCCATGCGGGTATACCACTGTTTACGGCCTATGATACTGAAAGCTCTTTGAGTCGAGACACAGACCTTGGACTTCTTCTTCCTCATGCGGTGGATGCGTGAGGCCAGCTGGATGGTGGTGAGGGAGTCAGCGTAGTTAGCAGAGGAGTCAGAGATGTGGGCGATCATGGTGGTTCTGCAGTTAATGTTCCCCAGCGACTCTCTCAGCAGCATCGTCAGTTTGCTGTCCCTAGAGATGATATGTTGACACACACACCATCATTATCATTACTGCTCATGAAACGGCAGGATCTTTCAGTGCCTTATATCCCTGTCTGTGCTAATGACTAGCAAACAAACGTTAGTGTTGGTTGACATTCAACCAGTGTCCTTAAAACGTAATATTAGTCTGCCAGAGACTCATTTCATATTCTTCAACTGTTATTTTCGGTTCAAACCTCTTAGTATATTTCCTTTACACTACAGGCTCTATTTGTGGCTGGTGGTAAGGAGGCACAATGTCAAATGCACGTTAGTTTGCAATTTTGTCATGTAAAAACTGGTGCACTGGAATTTTCCAGTCCTAACGCCAGGTTTGGTAATTTACCTGTCTAACATCAGCTCACCACCACTGTGGTGGGATGGCTGGCAATATTTGAGGCGTGTCCTTAAAAATACTTGCAAAAAGGACAATTTCATGCAGTGCTAAATGGGAAGTTTTAAGACTCTTAACAGTAACACATCTGATAATGGCATGGATTTTGAGTGCAGCCTATCCAGTAGTACCCATAGTAGAGACATGTGCATTTTGTGAATCTTCTATTTAGAAACAAACTATTGGTTTCCCCCAAAAAACGCTAACCAAGGTTGCCAGGTGCACGGTGTTTCCTCCGGCACATTGGTGCGGCTGGCTTCCGGGTTGGATGCGCGCTGTGTTAAGAAGCAGTGCGGGTTGGTTGGGTATCGGAGGATGCATGACTTTCAACCTTCATCTCTCACGAGCCCGTACGGGAGTTGTAGCTATGAGTTGTAGCTACTAACAATTGGATACCACGAAATTAGGGAGAAAAAGGGGTAAAAATGTCAAATTAAAATAAATAAAGCAGATGGATTGTTTTTCGTTTAATTTGATTAATAACCAAACTTTTCACAAATATTACCCGTGCATGGGTTTATGGTGATAACGTAGGCTACATGACTGGAATTTCGTCTGCTATTTCTGGAGAAGTGCAAATATGATCTGTAGGATGGTTCCACGATGTTTATAAAACATTACATTTACGAGCAGTATAATGGTGAATTGATATTCCCCCTTTCCCTTTACATTGGATCTTTATCCAGCTTCTGTGAAAAGTTTGAATGTGCGTAAAAACCTCCATGGTCTAAGTTACGTTGTTATATGCCCACAGGGAGCAACTATGGTGCTGTAACTGTATTTAGACAGCCTATTTAAAACAAGATATTGTTTAGTTTTGATTCAAATTTGATAACAATTAGGCTATACACTGTCTTTTAGTCCTTAGCAATAGCCTTGTGAATTTAATCCATCTTATTTACTACATTTGGCATGTCCATGCCCAGACTGCAATTTACAGTAGGCCTAGCCCCTATATCAGTGTGAATACTATAGCATATGTTTAACAATGTATTTCCATATTGAAGCAATGCAACTAGAACATGTTCAACATATTTAGCCAATGTGGGGCAGGCTACTTAACAAACTAGACTATAACGGACTAACATTCCAATTGGAGTTGATGACAATGCAATACACAAGACCGTAAATACACAACTTGAAGCAACCACATATTTAGCCATGAAGCATGTTCTGATTGGCCAGTGAGGGGCCAAACCTTGACACACCCTTAACTGGTTTTCAGCAAAACCCACCGCCAGCAAATGTGCCTATAATTGTGGTGGTGAAAATAGCAAAAATATTTCTGACACACCCACGAACCTATAGTGCCACCACCAGCACTTAGATTTACCATTGCGCTAGGTTTGGTAAAATAGAGCCCTCAGTATGCATTGCATTACCCAAATTAAATGTTATCTGTCTATTGACCTCATTTCTGATTCCATAGTGTAGCAAAATCCAGGCTGTATCACAATCAGCCGTGATTGGGAGTCCCATAAGTTGAGCATAATTGGCCCAGCGTCGTTCGAGTTCGGCCGGTGTCGGCAGTCATTGTAAATAAGAATTTGTTCTTAACTGACTTGCCTAGTTAAATAAAGGTTAAATTAAATAAAAAAAACTACATGGCTGAGAATGATACATATCTTTAAATCTATAGCAAGCTAGATAAACACAGCCTTGATAGTGAAGGTAAATGTACATGAATAAACTTGTCTCAAACATTTTGATTACGTACTCGACTTCATACTGGACACTGGTTTTACATAATCAAGGTATAAAAAGTACAGTACTAGTTCCCCTACCTGTAAGGTACATGCTTGGCTCCATTGGCTAAAGCCATGATAACATTGCCCAGCGCGGTGAGAGACAGACACAGGCCTCCCCCTCCGTCTCTGCTCTTACTTAGCACCTTCTCACAGCTCCCCAGGTCTATGAGGTGCAGCCTGCTCCGTCCGCCCGACACTGTAGATGACACAGGAGGAAGAGCCAGGTGAGGTTATATCCCAGCACAGACACATTCAGACACTCCCTCTGAAGGAAGACAGGGTTCCCACGTGCTGCTGCGCCATTTAGGCAGGAGTGGCACAGCCCAAACCAGACCAGACATGGCAGTCTGATTTATTCACAAGTAGGCCTTTCGGTCTGAAGTGATTAAAATCTGGGCTGAGATTGTCTCAGTTTAACAGACAGGTAATAAGGTTCCAGAAATTAAAGGCTCTTGTTGTCACATGGATACAAAAACTAGTTTGGGGGGCTGTGCTATAAAATACAAAATGAATACAGTAATTCAGTGTAGACGGAACATGAGCAGAATTTCTCCAAATGTTATTCAGCAGCGAGGCAGCACATTGTAATGTAAATGTAGGTCACTGATATGTTATTTCACATGATTGGGAGAAAATGACAGATTTTCAGACTAGGCGGCGAACCATTAAACTCTTGTCAGCAATACTTATGGAGTGGAGTGCTTGAAATAAAGGTCAAATTAAATGTAAAAAATCTGTGCGCACTCTCCCTCCACTTAGCACAACACATGGATGCAAGCAAGACACTTTTTTATAGAGGCTAGTGCGCACCCATCCATAAACACTACAAATGAGAGACTTCAGGTTTTTTATCCATTCAGAGTTATTCAGAATTTATCCACCATCTAGCCCAGTGTGGTGCAGTCTCCTATGGCTATGGTGGTTACCTCTGGGAACACAGACACTTGAAGAACTATCATCAGCACCAGAACTGATGAGGGAAATTACATCTGCTACTTAACACTATCATTAAGGCATAATAAAGTCATCATCATTAAACTACTGTAGGTCATTATTTTTACTCGATTAAGTCCATAATCAGCCAGTGAAATATTTTTTTTCTGTTCATGTGCAGCAATATGGTTCTGTGCATTTATCTCTTGCGGAAGAATCGAAAAGGTCAGAGCACTTGTTGAATCGAGTGAAATTATCAATAGAATAGCAGAATGATGAATGAAAATCTGAAACTATCACAGTCCGACACTAGGACACACAGAGTGACACTAGAGTTCAGAGAGAGCCTCACTTCATGCGGTACTGATAGATAGTATAGTAGTAATAGTGTCGTAGTAGTAGTTGTACTCACTGCCTCCCTTGCCACTCTTCTCCATGTGGTACTGATAGATAGTATAGTAGTAATAGTGTCGTAGTAGTAGTTGTACTCACTGCCTCCCTTGCCACTCTTCTCCATGTGGTACTGATAGATAGTATAGTAGTAATAGTGTCGTAGTAGTAGTTGTACTCACTGCCTCCCTTGCCACTCTTCTCCATGTGGTACTGATAGATAGTATAGTAGTAATAGTGTTGTAGTAGTAGTTGTACTCACTGCCTCCCTTGCCACTCTTCTCCATGTGGTACTGATAGATAGTATAGTAGTAATAGTGTCGTAGTAGTAGTAGTTGTACTCACTGCCTCCCTTGCCACTCTTCTCCATGTGGTACTGATAGATAGTATAGTAGTAATAGTGTTGTAGTAGTAGTTGTACTCACTGCCTCCCTTGCTGCTCTTCTCCATGTGGTACTGATAGATAGTATAGTAGTAATAGTGTCGTAGTAGTAGTAGTTGTACTCACTGCCTCCCTTGCCGCTCTTCTCCATGTGGTACTGATAGATAGTATAGTAGTAATAGTGTCGTAGTAGTAGTAGTTGTACTCACTGCCTCCCTTGCCACTCTTCTCCATGTGGTACTGATAGATAGTATAGTAGTAATAGTGTTGTAGTAGTAGTTGTACTCACTGCCTCCCTTGCCACTCTTCTCCATGTGGTACTGATAGATAGTATAGTAGTAATAGTGTTGTAGTAGTAGTTGTACTCACTGCCTCCCTTGCCACTCTTCTCCATGTGGTACTGATAGATAGTATAGTAGTAATAGTGTTGTAGTAGTAGTTGTACTCACTGCCTCCCTTGCCACTCTTCTCCATGTGGTACTGATAGATAGTATAGTAGTAATAGTGTTGTAGTAGTAGTTGTACTCACTGCCTCCCTTGCCACTCTTCTCCATGCGGTACTGGTAGATGTGCAGTGTGAACAGCATGTGAGAGTTGCGTCTCTCCTCTTCATCTGTGTCTGGCCTGCTGGTGCTGCGTGCTGCGATGGCTGCATCCAGGAAGAAGGCTGCCTTCTCTGCCGTGGGGGCGCGGAGCTCGCTCTGGTTCTGGAGCTGAGGGGGGAGGAGGGAGAGAGGGTAAGGGGGGTGTAAAAAAAGATCAGGGGTAGAGAGAAGGAAAGAGCATGGAGTTGGAGAGTGAGGGAAAAGAGTGAGAAGGGAACAGGGGCAGGAGAGAGGAAAAAGGAGAGAGAGAGAGAGAGAGGGGAGACAGTTAATTGGACCCAAGCACACATTTCTTGCCCATTAGATTGGGTCTCCGAGGCAATTATAGGGAAACAGATATGCACACAGAGGGAGGAGGATTAGGGGAGGTAATGGAGGAGCAGGGGGCAGGGGCACTTTCCTCCACACGGATGTGGTGGTGGATGGGTGTGGAGAGGGGGGCATCTAGTAGGGAGACCACATCACGTGGTTACTAAGAGGAGGAGGAGTTGTGAGGATCTTCACAGGACTCCAGGCAGCCTTTGAAGTCACAGTCCACACAGAACCCCAAAAAACAACATCAGACGGCAACACCTGTCAGTGCCTTCAATCCCCCATCCCCCCAACTAGTCCCGTTGTGCTGCAGAGGACCAGAGCTAACACAGAGGTAATAGATGCTGATGGATGCTGACAGGGGAGTCAATAAAAAGGTATGGAAAAGACGTCGATATTGTGGATGTCTTTGGTGAAAATATAGAGCAGGGATTATTGAGATGGGTAAGGCAGGGCAATATGGGCTCAGAGTACACAAGAGGAAAGACCTGGGAGATGAAAGAACTGACAATACAAAGGCCTAAATCTTTGGGGCAGACAGAGGTAGATGGCAGTGAGAATCAGATCAATACACAGACACTAATATATACCAGACAGAGAGAGAGAGACAGAGAGGGAGAGAAATGGAGAGGGAGAACAAAGAAAGGCAAGAAAACGGGCACATGTCTAGACGCCTTTTTTCCCCTCACTTGAGTGCCACAGATAGGGTCCTCACGCAGGTACACCCCTGGGGACTGTCCATCCTGCAGGCTTCCTATGGACACCTCAGACAGGAGGTCCTTCAGAGCCTCGTCCTTCCCACAGATCTCCACGGCAGACACGCGGACAGAGAAACGCGTGCCCGTCTTTTCCTTGCGCTCATTGATGAGCTTGAAGAGCCAGGAGATGGCGCAGGGCACAATGCCCAGGCTCTGGGTGGAGCAGTCTTTGCCAATCATGGTGAACGTCTTGCCTGGAGATGGAGGAGAGGGTGAGAGGAAAGGCGTATGGATACATTAATATACAAGTAATACAGCCTGCTGCTCATGTCTCTCATAAAACTGGGAAGACTTGTAAATATGCTGTCTGGATTGGGTACAGTTGATTGGGAATCTACTGTGTCTATAAGAACTTGTGAAGGGGGTGATTCAAGGAACAATCACTGTAGGATGAGCACAGTGGAGAACAAAAGGGAAAATGAAGCTTGTTTTGAGAAATGACAGCCCCTCAGACTGGGTGAAGAATCCAGGTCAATGACAGTGGGTAAAATTAAAGACACCCCTCACCACCGTCTCTCACTAGCCCTTGCTCATCCAAACTCTATATTGTCTTCTCCTCAGCTCACTCCCGTGCACCACTAAACAATTTGTGAATGTGAACATCGAACCAGGCTGTGAAAAATAGTGTTTTTCTTTGCCTGATGAGGGGAGAAGAGGGGCTTACTTACCGAGCCTGACGTGGCCGAAGCAGAAGATGCAGCCGTCCGCACCATTCACCACGGACTGGATGACCTCAGACACCGTCCCTGAGCACACCTCCGCCTGACGGAGACCGAGAGGGAGAAACATAGAGAGTGTGTGAGAGAGAGCGATAGGGGGATTAGAGGGCAGAACAGAGTTGCCTGGCTGTTACTCAATCACCGTCAAGTAAACATGTCCTCAGTGTCTGGCCCTTCCACTTTGATCTTAATTTGGCCATGGTTCTACTAGACTGTAAGGACTGGACTGGGAGAGGAGAGGTTAGATATAACTGGACTATGAAAGGAGAGCTTAGATATAAGTGGACTGAATTCAATTCATTCCCCAGACTTAAAAGCCCCAGCTGTTGAGGCCCATACTGGGAAGAATGCTCCCGACCCAAGAAAGGCATTTTTTCACTAAGTCCCTGGACTGCACCCAGCCAGCATACACAGTCTGCAACTGCTTGGTCCTTACTTGAGAGGCATCTTGGGTAAACACTGCGTCGAAAGCGAAGATCTTTGGGATGGCCACGGTGGCTCTCCTGTGCCCTGAATTGGTGTGGTCGTTGAATGAGGGGTCGTAAAGGGTCAACTGCTTCTTCCTGGGGTCCACCTTCAGGAAGGACATGGACTCGGACGAATCAGGAGCCTCCAGGGAGGGGCAGATACGCATCATCACTTTCACCTGCAACACAAGGAGAGGAGAGGGAAAGTGAGAGAACATAGATGTAAGTAAATATGGCAAATGTGTTAGCACACACATTAAAAACAGATATAACAGGCAGATAACATGGCACATACAGTACACACAGACATGGGAGGAATTTGTAATGGAGAGAGAACAGAGTCAACACAAAGCCTAATTTTTATTTTTATTTTACCTTTATTTTACTAGGCAAGTCAGTTAAGAACAAATTCTTATTTTCAATGATGGCCTAGGAACAGTGAGTTAACTGCCTGTTCAGGGGCAGAACGACAGATTTGTACCTTGTCAGCTCGGGGATTCGAACTTGCAACCTTTCGGTTACTGGTCCAACACTCTAACCACTAGGCTACCCTGGCGCCCCAGGTGTCAGTGTACGGTTGAGATTGTAAATCATAACAGTAATGACTGTGACTCTGAGCCGACCACCATGCTGAGGGATTATCCAACTAGCAGGCTGCTCTCTGGACCAAGAGCAACTCTGTAGCATTGGAACATATGGCCTCTCTCTCTGATCTGTTTGTATTGAGTCTAAACTTAGAGTCCATAGATTCTGTGTCGCTTCAGTTGTCACGATACACCATGATCCTAGCAGGATGGTATGTCACTGGTCGTGTTTAAGGTGTTGATTTAGCACACCTCTACTGTGACATCTCTCATCTAGTCTAATGTTGGAACTATGTTATGGCCATGACAAGTGGAGCTATTCTGCCAGCTGTGTCTGTTGGCACTTCCTGAACTGGAGAGAGCAGGTTTCATCTGCATGCACACCACGTTATAGGTGAAGCTGTGTGTGTGTGTGGTGTATGCGCGTGTTTTAATCTATGTCAGTCTCCCTGACTAACCCCCTCAAACAAATTCACACTTTTTTATTTTGTGACAACTGCAATACCATTTATAAAGAACATGTAGGAGCGGATGATTCCTTTGATAAGAGAAACATCCTCACTCTGTCAACATTTTATTGTGAAAACTCAACCTTGACTGTCTTGTAGTATGACAGACAGGAGACATAAACATCTCTGTTGTCAGGCAGAGGAATGGATAATGGTGCTTCTCCTCGCTCTGAAAAATCCCTGAAAGCTCAGTGCGTTTCGGGTTTAGCATAATGGTAGTCAATCCACTGAACCAGTGTATTGGCACGCTCCCCCACTCCTTCATGGTTACAAACAGCTTGAGATTTAACAACCATACATTGATAAGGAGTTCAATCGGGGACAATAAAAAAAACAAAATGACTATGATGCCTGTGAGAGGCTCTGTGGTATGAAGCAGCTGATTATAATTCCAACTTTTCCCCCCACCTCCCCTTTCTGCAAAGGCACCTACACCTAAGACTGGTCCTTTCATCCTCTGTGTGTCTCTCCTATGTCATTCGCAGCACGCCCACACAAAAGGCCTATTGTTCCCATGGCTTGTTTATAAATATTGCCACAGATCCTGGCTCCGGCACTAAGGAACAATGTGTGGTGGCGATTCCATTCTGCCACAGAGGGAATTCCTCTCCAGTGTTCCGGCAGCCAAGTGCAAACTCTCTTTGTGCTCCGTGGGGGGCTGTTATCGTGACTGACGTGTACATATGTTGAGCAAATTACATTTGCTATGACATTTAAACCGGGCTTCCATATATGACTGCTGAGCCAAGCGGGTGAGGGAGCGTTAGCTAACGTCTAGAGCTGCTATATTTACATTGGCAGAGATGCGATACCAAGGCCGGCGAGGATCGGCTGGAGCCGCTGCATTTTAACACCTCGGGCCTCTCTGCTAATGGCCCTGTTCCCCTATCTTTTGATCCCACCAAGAAATCCATTAGCTGGGATTTTCCCCCAGCCACCCCTCTACATGTCCAAACCCTCCACAAAACACATCGAATGGCTGTAGTCTGGGTCAGCATTGACATCAACTCTTCATGGATGGATATGCGTGTCTTGAATAAATGCATAAGAAAACATCACAGCACCCATTCCCCTCATTGTTTCAGTAATTTCTTCAGAAATGCACACTGTAGATTAGGTGTAAAGGAGCTGGGATGAATTGTCTACCGCAGACAAAAGAATGTTGGCAACTCAAATCGTGTTGGTTGCGGTTCCTCAAACAAGCATTGTTGCACAGCAGTGAACTCTTGGTAGTCTGAACCAGGTGACTGCAAACTTCAAAAATGTCTGAGACACAATGACAGGTTGAGTTTCCCGTAACAGTGTGCTTAATGAAGAGGAAACCTGGGGTTATAGGCTCAGAACAATGCCGTAAACAAGCTGATTTCTCTTTTCAAAACAAGCCTATGGCTGTCACAGATGTCTAGCTCAGTAAATCGGGTGTAGGGAGAGGAAGCTTCTTAATAACGCCTGTCTTTTATGAAGTGAGATTTACAACATGGGACAAAATCTCAATGGTGTGGAAATTTGGCAGAGTAAGCAGCGACTTCCCAACCAGGTGGGATCTAATCTTGTTCGGGGACTTCTTCTACTCTATAAATACAGAATCTCAGTCCAGCAAACAATACCCAATAAACCCAGAGAGGAAAGATGTGTTTATACAGCACTAACGCTAATGACAGACCAATCACAGACATCCTGCTCGATTTCATCATCAGGTTTATGGAACGCAGCTAGCAGAAATCCACTGTAATAATGTTTGCAAACTTTCAGCTTAAAGTGAATTTGATTGGATTTTTTAAAATTTTAGTTCCCCTCACAAACTGTAGTCAATTCAGAGGGAGAAATGTGGCCCTTACAAACTGAGTGAATTCATGACATTCCAGCAGGCTTATCTGCCTGCATCTGTATGGACTGGACCAGATGACTGGCTGCCTATAGACTAATGTGTCGCCACTGTGCATTCTCCCATTTAGAATGTCAATCACTTATACATACTGTATATGCGTGTATGTGGGTGTGTGTGTGTGTATGTACAAACGTGTATGTGTCTGTGTGTATGTGTCTGTGTGTGTGCCTGTTGCTCCTTACCTTTCCCATCCCGGGGTTCTCCTTGACCTTTGAGACGGCGTGAAGCAGGCATGGTGGGGCGGGGGGCGGTGAGAGCTGCAGGGTGCCACTGAAGTTGGTGGGGTAGATGGAGGGCTGCTGGGCTCCGGAATGCAGCAGGGAGGGAGACTGGTGCTTCTTCCGCTTGGACGAGAGGTTCAGCTTCTGAGCTGCCCTGGGAGGAGCAAACACAAGAGTTTAGCCTAACTTCAAAAACATACAATTTAGCCAGCCATCTGTAATATACTGGGCAGGAAGGAAAAAACTTCATAGGAGCCACCAGGCATCTCTTTTTTCCCAGTCGACTGGGAAAACGCTCTCCCGACCCTCCTCCACTCCCAATGCTCCCTCCCTTTCAACTCCCCACTTCCTACCTGGGGCCAAGGCTTTGTAAAACGCTTCAGTTCTTCACTTCAAAACAGCAACATAGAATTCTCAAACGCTTTAATTTCAGCACTCCAATTGCTCATGCACTGCTAAAGACACAATGAAGCCCAATTCTACAGCAGGGGGTTGCAGGTGTCTACATAAGTAAAGCAGCCATTGACATCTGTGTTGTCAGTGGGCCAGCAGATGCTTGTCATGGTGCTAATGTACACTAAATGAATAAATGTATCTTCGTCAAACACGACACACCTGTCAGGAACATGACAGGTAAGGATGGCACTCTGGACATGCGTTTGTAGTACCCAACTTGCTAACGACCTGCCAGTAATGTCCCTCTAACCACTCTGACTTCAATGCAAATGCATTCTAGAATCACATCAAACACTTATCATCAAAACAACACTATGTTTTTAAAACTCACCATTAGACAACATTTTGTTACCTCACTGTGATGATCAGTTTGAAGAAAGAAGTTCAACAACAGGTTACTTCAAAGCCAAACACAACCAAATGGACTATGCTTTGCAAGGTGATTATTAACTCAAAGCATTTAAGATGTTGCATGTAGAACACCCATAAGCATATTAGAGCTTATGCATATGCTTATGAGTCCGAAACCCCCCATCCGAATTAAAATAATGATTGTGTAATAGCCTATAGCATATTATGCGCGGCAGAAAAACATATACAAAAATATCTAAGGTGTCTTTGGAACATAATTGGTCTAGCCTATACTCCAAAATTAAACTAATTCTAGTAATCACCTTTGAGTGTGGACTGTATTATTATGCATATTGGATGGACTGGTTACCTTATGCTACACTCCTAACTTTCTATCCATGAGTCTGGGAGAGAACGTATAGGCCTAGGCGATGCTTCTTGGTTCATTGATGTGCAGGATGGCTTACAGAGTTGGCCTTCAGTTACAGCACATTTTATATTTGATTTTGAATAGCCTAGTAATAGGCTATTTCTTATATTTTCATAATTAATTGGCTGATATTACCTTTAACTACATAATATCTCACCACCGTGCGTTTCCTTGGCACTGAGTTTGTGCAGAATATCAACTGTCGCGCAGCGAGGCTGCATTCTCCTCAAACAATGGTTGATGTGTGAAGTGAAATAAGTGTTCTTATAAACCCAGACATGTCTATATCCTGTGTGGTTGCCACTAAAAAGACGACAATCCCAGCTGTTACAATATTTATTTCTCAGCAACTCCGCTATACAACCGGATTAGCCTACCCGGGATGATTTAAGAACGAACGGAGGAAAAGCAGCCTCCATTCGCTATTTGAGTGCATATACAGTGGGGAGAACAAGTATTTGATACACTGCCGATTTTGAAGGTTTTCCTACTTACAAAGCATGTAGAGGTCTGTCATTTTTATCATAGGTACACTTCAACTGTGAGAGACGGAATCTAAAACAAAAATCCAGAAAATCACATTGTACAATTTTTAAGTAATTAATTTGCTTTGCACGGCCATTGAATAGGAGTGGTTACAACGCCGAACTGCAGTCAGGTCAAGACCCTGGTACAGAAGAAGATGGCGCTGAAGAACATGGCAGACGTTTTACATTCTCCCAACCAATTGTGCTCTAACCTGTACACTGACTCGGTACCGTACCGGTGCCCCCTGTATATAGCCTCGTTATTTTTATTCTTATTGTGTTACTTTTATTATTACTTTTTATTTTAGTCTACTTCGTAAATATTTTCTTAACTCTTCTTGAACTGCACTGATGGTTAAGGGCTTGTAAGTAAGCATTTCACGGTAATGTCTACACTTGTTGTATTCGGCGCATGTGAGAAATAAAGTTTGATTTGGTGAGGATGACGAGCACGCATATGACCGTCCCTGAGACGGTTTCTGACCATTTGTGCAGAAATTCTTTGATTGTGCAAACCTACAATTTCATCAACTGTTCGAGTCTCTGGTCTCAGACAATACCGCAGGTGAGAAGCCAGATGTGGAGGTCCTGGGTTGGCGTGGTTACATGTAGTCTGCAGTTGTATTGGATGTTCTGCCACATTCTCTAAAATGACGTTGGAGGCAGCTTATGTTAGATAAATGAACATTCAATTATCTGGCAACAGGACATTCCTGCAGTCAGCATGCCAACTGTACACTCCCTCAAATCTTGAGACATCTGTGGCATTGTGCTGTGAGACCAAACTGCACATTTTAGACATGTTCCCAGCACAATGTGCACCTGTGTAATGATCGTGCTGTTTAATCAGCTTCTTGATATGCCACACCTGTCAGGTGGATGGATTATCTTTCAAAGGAGAAACGCTCACTTACAGGGATGTAAACACATTTGTGAACAAAATGAGAGAAACAAGCTTTTTGTGGGATGTTTCTTTACAGCTCATGAAACATGGGACCAACACATTTGACATATTATTAAAGACAAGATTAAATTGAGAACAGTCTGTTGGGTAAAATATGATCCTTTGATGAGAGAACAGCATGTGCAGCCTGAGGCATGGAATAGAGCTAAAGCTTTTTGGGGACTTTTTTGAATAGTCAATGGTGTACAGTCACACCATGCAGCCCATGTATGTTGTGATTTCTAAGACATTCTACAGTTTGTATTATTCACAACAAAATTTGACAAATAACTCAATCTAGTGTATTATTACTTTTACGCTCAACATAGCCACTTCATATGCATACTCGCTCAGGAATACGAAAAATATCCTTTCTATTTTATTCAGTTCAATTATATTATTTTTAGTATAGAATCATATAATATAAAATAATGGCACGTGACTTATAAACGTATCTTGTCTGCTAAATGAACTAGCCTACAGCATGGCCAGATAACATACAATAGACTGTTTCACATTCTGTTCTTCTGAAATACATTTTCTTCATATCATGTTTCTTTAGATCTGCCTAAAATAAATGAGGGATTTATTGTGATGGTGTATATTAAATGGATTTATTGTGATGGTGTATATTGAATGGATTTATTGTGATGGTGTATATTGAATGGATTTATTGTGATGGTGTATATTGAATGGATTTATTGTGATGGTGTATATTGAATGGATTTATTGTGATGGTGTATATTGAATGGATTTATTGTGATGGTGTATATTGAATGGATTTATTGTGATGGTGTATATTGAATGGATTTATTGTGATGGTGTATATTGAATGGATTTATTGTGATGGTGTATATTGAATGGATTTATTGTGATGGTGTATATTGAATGGATTTATTGTGATGGTGTATATTGAATGGATTTATTGTGATGGTGTATATTGAATGGATTTATTGTGATGGTGTATATTGAATGGATTTATTGTGATGGTGTATATTGAATGGATTTATTTGACTTTTTAAAAAGTGAATGTTCCAAAGGTACGCATCAGCGGCTTGTATGCCTGAGGCCTGGAGATGCTAAACATGTTTATGTTAATGAACGCTCATTTACCGTGAGACAGGCAGATATTTGCATGACAATAACCGACTGACACAATTTCATGACCACCACAGCCTTACTTACAGGCAATGGAAAAGTGATTGTGACAAGAAACAATGTTACTCTGAGCGTCTGCTAAATGACTTAAATGTAAATGTAATGTAAATGTATAAAGATTGTTGGGGGCTCCTGACCATGTCCCATAGAATCGATGACTGATTCCAGAATCTCCCATTCACCGAGTCCCGTGATGGACAGATTTGGTGAGGAGAATGAGAGAAATAGATCTCTCCTGGTACTGTGGACAAGTTAGACCCGAAGTCTCATTAAGTGGTTGTCTTTAAGCAGTTCCTCTGTTCTGACGTTTAGCAGGACTCTCAGGGTAAGATCTAGCTCTGTGATGAAACTTATTAAACTCCACTGTCATCCTTCTCGCTCTCTCGGAGGCGGAGAGTGAGCACTGGAGAAGAATAGATTGGCCAGCTGAGTGAGACGCACGCATTCCTTTCAGTCTTAACTCTTGCTGCTCGCAAGACAGTGCCAATATCTGACTGCAACTCTACCAGCTCTGTAACAGTCAGCCACACTTATAACAGCCAGTGATATGGCACCACAGAGTATCAGTTACCACCAAACTTCATCTTTAAAGTCAAGGTCAGAGTAAAGGAAGAAGCACAGGAAATTCAATGCATTGAATGCTTTTCAGTCACACAGTTAAGAATCAGAGAGATGCAAGAGACAAAGAAGCCGTTGTCAATAAGAGGGAGAGAGTGACAGAGAGAAGTAAAGATGGTATGAGTGATGAAAAGAGGAGAAATGTGAAGAGGGAGGGTTACAGCTAGCGAGAGAGAGACAGTTCATGTGTGTCTCTCAGTGAGAGGCTGTAGCCTGAGAGCCCAGCATCCTGAGCTCATTAGTCCTGTTCTGGGCTCCTTCGGACAGGGTGGGCTGCTGCCAAAATATACCCCTCTCTCCCCCCTGGAGTGACAGCCACACCCCTCCCCACCTTGCCCCCTCCCCAGTACAGCACGCCCCATGCAGCGACAGCTCAAGAGCACAATCAGGGAACACACCGCTGGCTGATGGAATAATTATTGCATCCAAGAGGGTTACAGGAGGAGGCTCTCCCCAGGGACCAGCCTGTGTATGATAGTATGAGGAAGAGAGTGTGAGGGAGAAAATGAGATGGAATAGATGAATGCGAGATGGTAAAAAATAAAGAGAAACTCGGCACATACAGTGTGTGTGTGCCATTTGGTGTGTGTGTGTGCTTGTGTACATGTCAGTCTGCACATTTCAGTCTGCACATGTATGAAAGAGAGGCTGCATTACACATTCACTGTTCAACAGAAAGTCTCTCTCTCTCTCTCTCTCTCAGATGAGTCACATTGAGATGCGATTGTAGAGATGCAAGGAATCTGCCAACATGACAAAGGCACACAGCAACAAACAGTAAAATACAATTAACAGTCGGATAGGAGTCATAGGTTCCCTTTTTCGCTTTTTCCCCCTGTCCCTCTGGGAGCCCATACGGCATTGCAGGGTATGCCTGTAACCTTGAGGGTTAAAGCCAGTCACACAATGAGAAGAAAAGGCACGTGTGTCTGCTTGAAAGGCGAGAGAGTCAGGTTTGTATTCTGCTGTTCTGTCAGAGCCACTCAATGGGTGATAAGCAATAACCGTGAGCGCTCGCCTCTGTAACAACGCACACACACCCTAATGGGGAAATTAATTGCTTGTCACATGGCTTTCCCTCTCTTTCTATTTCCCTCTCACCTTCAATGGAACATGTGCAGAGAGGAGAGGCTCAGATTCCCTCACACACTACAGCTTGCCCACCTGTTCAACACACATCTCCATACTAATGAAGGCATTTCAGTACACACACACCGTGGGTCTGAATGCATGCTCAAACACATTAACTGCATTTCAGTGCACACACCGTGGGTCTGAATGCATGCTCAAACACATTAACTGCATTTCAGTACACACACCGTGGGTCTGAATGCATGCTCAAACACATTAACTGCATTTCAGTACACACACCGTGGGTCTGAATGCATGCTCAAACACATTAACTGCATTTCAGTGCACACACCGTGGGTCTGAATGCATGCCCAAACACATTAACTGCATTTCAGTGCACACACCGTGGGTCTGAATGCATGCTCAAACACATTAACTGCATTTCAGTACACACACCGTGGGTCTGAATGCATGCTCAAACACATTAACTGCATTTCAGTACACACACCGTGGGTCTGAATGCATGCTCAAACACATTAACTGCATTTCAGTGCACACACCGTGGGTCTGAATGCATGCCCAAACACATTAACTGCATTTCAGTGCACACACCGTGGGTCTGAATGCATGCTCAAACACATTAACTGCATTTCAGTACACACACCGTGGGTCTGAATGCATGCTCAAACACATTAACTGCATTTCAGTGCACACACCGTGGGTCTGAATGCATGCCCAAACACATTAACTGCATTTCAGTGCACACACCGTGGGTCTGAATGCATGCTCAAACACATTAACTGCATTTCAGTACACACACCGTGGGTCTGAATGCATGCTCAAACACATTAACTGCATTTCAGTGCACACACCGTGGGTCTGAATGCATGCCCAAACACATTAACTGCATTTCAGTGCACACACCGTGGGTCTGAATGCATGCTCAAACACATTAACTGCATATCAGTACACACACCTTGGGTCTGAATGCATGCTCAAACACATTAACTGCATTTCAGTACACACACCGTGGGTCTGAATTCATGCTCAAACACATTAACTGCATATCAGTACACACACCTTGGGTCTGAATGCATGCTCAAACACATTAACTGCATTTCAGTGCACACACCGTGGGTCTGAATTCATGCCCAAACACATTAACTGCATTTCAGTGCACACACCGTGGGTCTGAATGCATGCTCAAACACATTAACTGCATATCAGTACACACACCTTGGGTCTGAATGCATGCTCAAACACATTAACTGCATTTCAGTACACACACCGTGGGTCTGAATTCATGCTCAAACACATTAACTGCATATCAGTACACACACCTTGGGTCTGAATGCATGCTCAAACACATTAACTGCACTTCAGCGCAACACAGAAGAGGAAAGAGAGATTCTGCAAGTTAGAGGATTATCAAGCAATACAGCACTGTAAGTAGGAAGCAAACAACCAGCTTCAGTCTCTCTCAAATATTTTCTACAACATGCATGTCAAATTATGAAGGTTTAGTTAAAATACTACATTGTATTTGGCCACTATTGGACAATTTAATAAAAAAGACAGTAGAAAAGACAGAGACATAGAGAATACTTACAGCTCTTTCCAATCCATTATCTAGTTACTTGTCATAGTCAAAGAGCGCAAAAGTGTTCAAGCTCAACTTTAGGGTCCAAGTCTCCATTTCCAAGGTTCTCCATTACTTTAGCATGAGAGGAGTAGAAAGAGGCGGGGCCGATCCCTTGCTGGGGCAAAAGGGGGGTCCTTTTTACTCTGATCACAATTATTGAGGGTTCCACTTGATTTCACAACGGTTTGTAAGGAGCAAAGGGGACAGGGTGGGAACCAACGTCATCCTAGCTGACTTGGAGAGGGGGGGTGGATAGTAAAGAGGTCCCAGTGAGGAGGTCCAGGGGGTCCAGACAGGTGTTCAGGTTGAAGCGAGAGGAGAAGGCAGAGAAGAAGAGATCAGAGGGGAGAAAAGCACCTCTCGGTACTCTGTACATATTCCAGTCAAACAAACACCTGTTCTGTGTCCGCGTCTGTGTTCTGTGTCCACGCCTCTACAAAGTTCAGTCTCAGTTCAGAGATTCAATACCTCCAATTGAAGCAGATTCTCCAGCACTTTGACAAGATGCTCTTACTCCTATCTCTCTCTAATTCACTCTCTCATATTCTGCCCTCTTCTCTTTCAGCCTCTCCTTTTCTGCCCTCTTCTCTTTCAGCCTCTCCTTTTCTGCCCTCTTCTCTTTCAGCCTCTCCTTTTCTGCCCTCTTCTCTTTCAGCCTCTCCTTTTCTGCCCTCTTCTCTTTCAGCCTCTCCTTTTCTGCCCTCTTCTCTTTTAGCCTGTCCTTTTCTGCCCTCTTCTCTTTCAACCTCTCCTTGTCTGCCCTCTTCTCTTTCAGCCTCTCCTTTTCTGCCCTCTTCTCTTTCAACCTCTGCTTTTCTGTCCTCTTCTTTCAGCCTCTCCTTTTCTGCCCTCTTCTCTTTCAACCTCTCCTTTTCTGTCCTCTTCTTTCAGCCGCTCCTTTTCTGTTCTCTTCTTTCAGCCTCTCCTTTTCTGTCCTCTTCTTTCAGCCTCTCCTTTTCTGCCCTCTTCTCTTTCAACCTCTCCTTTTCTGTCCTCTTCTTTCAGCCGCTCCTTTTCTGCCCTCTTCTTTCAGCCTTTCATTTTCTGTCCTCTTCTTTTTCAACCTCTCCTTTTCTGCCCTCTTCTCTTTCAACCTCTCCTTTCTGCCCCTTTCTCTTTCAGCCTCTCATTTTTTACCTTCTCCTTTTTCTTCCCTTTCACTTCTCTCCTCACTCTTCATCCAACTGGTTTGTGTTTATTTCTTCCCTCTGTTACTCCCTCCCATCCATGCTGTTACATCTCTGCCGTGTGGCTGTAGCAGGGTGTCCTGGTGGCTGTGTCCTTCCCTGTGCCCCGTGCCTCTGGTTGTGGGGATGAGGGAGCAGTCAGCAGTCAGAGACATCCAGGAGGGGGAGAGAGAAACAGTGTGGAGCCTGAGCTAGGGGGGCTTCAGGGGAATGGGGAGAATTACTACTCCCGTTCCGGCTCTCAATCCTGCTCCTGCTGCCGGAGAAATGCTGGCAGCTGTCCTGCCGTGTCTCTCTCTCCTTTCCTCTCTCTCTCTCTCTCTCGCGCACTCTCGCTCTCTCTTCTCAGCCCAGCCCCTTTTCTCTCAGACAGCCATACGAGGTGTCAGCACTCTACTGCTGGCTGCTCGCGGTGTTATCGGCAAGTGCTCTCGCTCTCTTTCTCCACACACTGACACGAGCGTGTGCGTACACACACACACACACACACACACACACACACACACACACACACACACACACACACACACACACACACACACACACACACACACACACACACACACACACACACACACACACACACACACACACACACACACTTCATGCATAAATGAACGCTCTCTACTTTTGCCTATCCAAGACTTCAAACAGATTTGGTTAGTATGCCTACAGCACATGCATGTGTGTGCCTGTCTGTCTGTCTGTGTATTTTTGTTTTACTATCCTTGTGGGTAACAGAAGTCCTCACAAGGATAGTAAAACAAGGACAATTCAGACACGTGGAAAAATGCTATTTTAGGTTTAGGGTTAGAGTTACAATTACGGTTAGGCTTACAATTAAAGTTGGGGTTAGGGGTTACGGTTAGGTTTAGATGTTTGGGTTCGGTATAGTTTTAGGGTTAGGGTTTTGGGGTTACAGTTAGGCTTAAGTTTAGGGTTATGGTTAGGTTAAGGGTTAAGGTTAGATTTAGGGAAAATAGGATTTTGGATGGAAATCAATTATTTGGTCCACACAAGGGTAGCAATACAAAACTGTGTGTGTTTGTTTCTTTGTCTTTAGCTGAGAATGTAATTAGTTAGATGAATGAGATAATGTCATTAATTATAAGGAGTGACACATAGATAAGAAGCGAGATACTTAAGTGTGTGAAGACGGATAGACCATTGAATCAGATGCTGGCTGAGCGATGCTTTGACTCAATGGAAAGAAGGAGGGGAGGAGGACAGACAATGAACAGATGAGAGGCAGATTTATGCTGGGCAGACAGAGACAGACGGGACACTCAATCTGGCCAAGGGGAAAAGGGGGAAAGCAGTGTGTATGAGTGGGCGAAGATAGTATGACAGTGGCCTGTATTTCCATGACTGCCAATTTACCAGAAGGTAAAAGCTCTCCTCTGGTCTTGTTTAAAAGGCAGTCTGATTTCCACACCATTAGGGTGAGCAGAGTGGCTCTGCAATTCAGCAGACAAATACAGCCAGCTTTCCCACTGATACATTGCCCCATCTGAGCTCCAATGGATTCTGGTTTCTAGATTCTGGAGGCACCAAACAAGCCACACGATCCCCCATAATGCAAACTAAAATCAGTAGAGAGTGACTTAGTTCACATATGATACCTTGGATGTTTTTGAAGGGCAGTGATTTGGAAAACCTCACCGACCCCTGGCCACCTCCTACCTACAGATCCACTGACCCCCTTCAGAACAAGACTGACAGCGATCAAACCTAATGTGGGCATTGGTCATCGTGACAACTTTGGTGAGGGGAGAGGCGTGGACATAGAACAGGTGTTTGTTTCACTGGAATATGTGAAATGTCAACCACTTGAAGAATTGGGGAATCCCTACTGTTGACCAATCACCGGCAAAAGGGTGTAGACTTCGTCTACCGACTTCGGCTTGCCTCGAGAAAAATTGTTGTGCGCACGAACAGCCGAAAAGCCCTTGCCGAAGACCAAACCGTTGTCATAATATGTGCATACAGACTCCTTTAAACCCATTGGGATCAGGCTCGGAGTGGTTTCATGTGTACATCAAAACAGGGTAACTATAGGGTGTCACCATTGGGTCAAACTCTCCATACAGCCTCTCAACGTCACCCTCTGTACAGACCCTTTGGACAGATAACGACTATAATATATAGAAATGAGCCAAGGTAAGAAATGCAAGAACAGCACTGGCAGCCCAAATAAAGGCTCTGCTAGGCTTTTGTTAATGATAGAATGGACATCTACATTTGGGGCTGGCCTGTAGCAGAGGGGGGGGGGGGGGTATGCTGCTTTCAAAGCTTCACAGTTTGGCCTGTTGTCAATAATCTCTCTGAATCCCTTTTCAGGCTTTGTCAAATTAGCAAGAGAAATTCCACTGGCCTGGAGAGTCATTAGTTGGCGCACCCATTAGCTTGTTTGTGCAAATGTGTCTCTGTTCCTCAGCCCAGCTCCAAAGCTCTTTAGGTAGCAGGACCTTTTCCAGCCTAATTACCATGTTGGCTCCATTTACTATCCCTGACATTTTCTTTCTCTGGTTTCCCCTCTTTTCTCACCAGACAAGATAACGGTGCTCTGGCCATTCATGCACGGATCAGATCACTGGGGCTGATATCAGACTGCATTAACCCCTCCAGTGTGGGTCTGCCTCCTCTGGTGATTAGCGGCAACCAAGCTCCTGCCTGTCTGAATGGAGATAGAAGCTCTGGGCTCCAGCCAGACCGTACATGTAAAACACACTGATAACAACCACATCACAATGAACCCACCTCAATGCAGTAGCAGACCTGCTGGAGTCTGTCTCTCCTGCTCTCAACAGGTAAGACTAGAGGTTAATAGTTATAGGTTTGTAATGGATTAAAGGAATGGCCAAAACAGTGTCTTACGTGTAGCAAACAAAGAAGTGCCACATCAGCATATGGCTTCAGTATTGATTGACCTCTAGGTTTCTTCCTAGGTTCCTGCCTTTCTATGGAGTTATTCCTAACCACTGCGCTTCTACATCTGCATTGCTTGCTGTTCTGTATCAGCACTTTCTTACATCTGGTGATTTAAAAAGGGCTTTATAAATACATTGGATTTGATTGCATGCATGTGTTTGTCAATCAGCAATGGTGTGTTTTGATTAAAGGAACCATCAATAGGATTTCTCCCTGGAGCTCAGATCTGGTGTATACATAATCCTATTGATGGGCTGACCTTGACATGGACTCCCATGGTGCCATAAGTGTGAGAGAAACATACTATATATGCATGTTGTTTGAAGTCCTATGTACGGTGACTCAACTGTAGGGGAGAAACAGAGGGTTTGTTGGACTGCTGTTTTATATCACCACATTTGGGCACCAAAACAAGGCCAATCGTCCACCTCTACAGAACACTGACAGTGTTGAGGACATCAACAGCACCTCGCCGAAAATTATGTTGGAGTAAACAACATCTGCATCTCTGCAGTGGCCTGGATTACGGCCCCATTCTTACGGCCCGATTCATTCTTTCCTTTACTCGGATCAGTCGTCCTGGTCCCTTTGCAGAAAAACAGCCCCAAAGCATGATGTTTCCACCCCCATGCTTCACAGTAGGTATGGTGTTCTTTGGATGCAACTCAGCATTCTTTGTCCTCCAAACACGACGGGTTGAGTTTTTACCAAAAAGTTATATTTTGGTTTCATCTGACCATATGACATTCTCCCAATCTTCTTCTGGATCATCCAAATGCTCTCTAGCAAACTTCAGATGGGCCTGGACATGTACTGGCTTAAGCAGGGGGACACGTCTGGCACTGCAGGATTTGAGTCCCTGGCGGCGTAGTGTGTTACTGATGGTAGGCTTTTTTACTTTGGTCCCAGCTCTCTGTGGTTCTGGGATTTTTACTCACCGTTCTTGTGATCATTTTGACCCCACGGGGTGAGATCTTGCGTGGAGCCCCAGATCAAGGGAGATTATCAGTGGTCTTGTATGTCTTCCATTTCCTAATAATTGCTCCCACAGTTGATTTCTTCAAACCAAGCTACTTACCTATTGCAGATTCAGTCTTCCCAAACTGGTGCAGGTCTACAATTATGTTTATGGTGTCCTTTGACAGCTCTTTGGTCTTGGCCATAGTGGAGTTTGGAGTGTGACTGTTTGAAGTTGTGGACAGGTGTCTTTTATACTGATAACAATTTCAAACAGGTGCCATTAATACAGGTAACGAGTGGAGGACAGAGGAGCCTCTTACAGGTCTGTGAGAGCCAGACATCTTGCTTGTTTGTAGGTGACCAAATACTTATTTTCCACCAGAATTTGCAAATAAATTCATTAAAATCCTACAATGTGATTTTCTGGATTTATTTACTTCTTCTTACTTTTTTACTTTTTTTTAGGCCTCTCGTTTTTTTAAGTGTGAGAACTTGCACATTTGGTGGCTGACTAAATACGTTTTTGCCCCACTGTATATATACATGCATTAACCCCAACACTGACTACATGTGGAGTGTATAGAGTGGAGGTCATTCAGAGTGGGCTCTTAAATAACCTGTAGCAATGTGGGAAAATGGCTGCTTATACAGTGTGGAGGGGTCTAGTGTTACCTGGGCCCCATGGGGGAGGAGGGGAGGAGAGTGGGCTCTGCATGTCCACTTCTCAAACTGGAGCTGTGGAATGACAAGCCTGACGTGTGTCACGACTTCCGCCGAAGTTGGCTCCCCTGCCTGTTCGGGCGGTGCTCGGCGGTCGTCGTCGCCGTCCTACTAGCCACTACCGATCCCTTTTTAGTTTGTCTGTTGGTTTTGTCTTATTAGTTTCACCTGTGTTTATTTTGGTTTAATTAGCTTCCCTATATGTAGTAGTTTGACCCGCCCTGGTTTTGTGCAGGATTGTCTTAATGTTACGTGTGTGCATGTTAGGTAGTGGTGTATTTTCTTTTCTTTACTTGGCACCCTGTGGTTTTGGGTTGTCTTGTATGTCCTTGGGTGTCCTGCGTCCTGTATTTTGTTGGGCTTATTATTTTGGTGTGCAAGAGTAAGGCACTTCAACTCACCTACTCTCTCTCTCCGCATCTGATTCCTGCACCCACCCAGTCCTGTGTGACAACGTGTGATATCAGTGTGTCGCCCATGGTTTAGTCTGGCTGTGAGCTCTGCCTCCTCTTTAGCTGGGATGTTAGGGGGCAGTATTTTCTTTTTTGGAGAAAAAAAACGTTCCCGTTTTAAACAGGATATTTTGTCAGGAAAAGATGCTAGAATATGCATATAATTGACAGCTTTGGATAGAAAACACTCTAACGTTTCCAAAACTGTAAAGATATTGTCTGTGAGTATAACATAACTTATGTTGCAGGCGAAAGTATGAGAAAAATCCAATCCGGAAGTGCCCCAGGTTTTGAAAGCGCTGCGTTCCAATGACTCACTATATGGCTGTGAATGTACCATCAACAAGCTTATGCTTTCTACGTATTCCCCAAGGTGTCTACAGCATTGTGACGTAATTTTACGCATTTCTGTTGAAGAATAGCCGTATGGGGGCACATTGCGTAAGTGGTCACATGGTGGCTCCAAGAGAGATTCTCGCGTAAAGTGCAGAGGTAGCCATTACTCCAATCGGTCCTAGAGAAAAAGGAATTGTCCCGACAGATATATTATCGAAGTGATATTAGAAAAACACCTTGAGGATGGATTCTAAACAACGTTTGCCATGTTTCTGTCGATATTATGGAGCTAATTTGGAATATTTGTCGGTGTTGTGGTGACCGCAATTTCCGGGCGATTTCTCAGCCAAACGTGAAGAACAAATGGAGCTATTTCACCTACAAAAATAATATTTTGGGAAAAAATGAACTTTGGCTGTCTACCTGGGAGTCTCGTGAGTGAAAACATCCAAAGTTCATCAAAGGTAAACTATTTAATTTGATTGCTTGTCTGATTTCTGTGACAAGTTTGGCTGCTGCTAGCAAGGCATAATGCTATGCTAGGCTATGATAAACTTACACAAATGCTTGTCTAGCTTTGGCTGTAAAGCATATTTTGAAAATATGAGATGACAGGGTGATTAACCAAAGGCTAAGCTGTGTTCCAATATATTTCACTTGTGATTTTCATGAATAGGAAGATTTTCTAGGAAGATTTATGTCCGTTGCGTTATGCTAATTAGTGTCAGATGATGATAACGGTCCCGTTCACGGGCTGGGCGTCACTACAGGTTAACCTCAGTGAAATCCACCAGGATAAACGTTCCTCTTGTGTCTCTCAACCTTTCTCTATATAACCTCATCTCACTAAATGCAACTCATGCCTAAAACCGCAACTCATCACAGAAAATTATAATAATTTGTTCAAAGAGCATTTAGACCACAGACAATGGGGCCCTGAATATTTTTGCAATTTTGCTTGTTTTATAGTATTGGCAATAACTTCTAGTTTCTCATCTCTGTTTTTCACCCTGTCCTTATTTGTTCCCATCTTTCATCCATATTCAGGTTCACTTTAACAAACCAACTCAAAGGGATGGCAACTCTAGTTCATTATCTACTTGGTCACTATAGAAGAGTGTGTCTCTCCAGTCATCTTTCTGCAGAACATTAAAATGGAGGAGAAAACAGGCTTATCTCACTGTCCGTCAAAATCTTATCAATCTTAAGCCTCTACCTCTTAACTGACTTCCGTCCTGCAGTCTTAACGGTGCTCTAAAGGGATGGTCCTTTCTGCTAGGTTCGTTTACACAGCATCCAGGAGGAAGTGGACAAATACCTCTAGGCTAGGATTTATTGAGTTTCTATAAAGCCTAACCAGAAATAGATAGATGAATCCCTGGCAGGCCAACCAGGCAGCTATGAATGTGATGTCCTGTAACCTGACCAATAACCTGCTTACATCGTTACAAACGCACTGGACTGAAGCTTTGGAGAAAAGCCTTTTGTTCCAACAGGATGTCCAACATGCTCTTTGTGTCGACACGCTGGCTGGCCTTGGACACAGAATACCAAATGGGGCATCATTTGTATGCTGACTGCCCAAGGCTGCGGGTATCTTTGCTGCACTGATCTCTGGTCAATTAGCCAAGCAGAATCCACACACATACAAAGACCTCCAGTACAGGGTATATTCAGTCCTACACAGTCCACATACAGTCCTACACAGTCCACAGACAGTCCTACAGTACAGGGTACATTCAGTCCTACACAGTCCACAGACAGTCCTACAGTACAGGGTACTTTCAGTCATACACAGTCCACAGACAGTCCTATAATACAGGGTACATTCAGTCCTACACAGTCCACAGACAGTCCTACAGTACAGGGTACATTCAGTCCTACACAGTCCACTAACTGTCCTACAGTAAAGGGTATAGCTGCGCTATAAAGACTGGACTGCTGTCACATCACAGCTCTTGGTTATTCTCTGCTGAAATGCAACGCAAAGCACAGAAACTGTGAAAATATGGTTGATCTATACGACATATAATGAATATTTCTCTCCCTTTCGCTTGAGTAAAGCAAAAATGCACCACTCTGTGTAAAAACACCACAATCTCTCATGATCTCCTTAGCATTCATGTGAAACTCCATGTGGAATGAGGTGGGAAAGGAGCGATTAAGGCGATCGAGAAAGAGAACAGACGACCCACAGAAAAGGGGGGAGTAAGGGAGAGACACGGAGAAAAAACAGAGTAAGGTAAAGATGGGGAGGAAGGGAATGACATGGAGAGAAGAGAGCTGGAATAGGTGAGAGAGAAATAGACTAGAAAATAGACAGGGACCACAGGAGAGAGAAAGAATGTTTGAGGGGGAGAACGAATGAGAGAGAGGGAGGGAGGGAGACAAGGGTGTGTCTCGGCAGGAGGGGGATAGTGAGTGTGTGTGTGCGGTGGTCTGTACAGCCTGGTCCTCTCTAGGATCACTGAGTTGGCCTGGTGCCAGTGAGGGGCTGTCTGAGAGGAGGTAAATCATTTTCTGCCTGAGAAAGTAACACAGAAAAATTATCATTGGGGCTCCGCCACAGTCAGCTTGGAATTGCTTTATTCCCAAAGTGCACCAAGACGGGAATCCCCTGTCGACCTAAAATACATGGAACAGTTGGAGTCTAAATGGAAAACATTCTAATTAAAATTGCAAAACTCCTAGTTCTGTGTTTTTTATTTAACTAGTCTAGCCAGTTAAGAAGAAATTCTTATTTACAATGACGGCCTACTTGTAAAGCCCCTCGGCCAAAACCTCCCATTACCCGGACGACGCTGGGTCAATTGTGGGTCACCCTATGGGACTCCCGATCACGGCCGGTTGTGATACCGCCTGGGTGCCTTAAACCAGTGCCTTAAACCGCTGCGCCACTCGGGAGTGTTGCACTGGGCAGAGGTAGACTTTGGCAGTTGCTTTGTATCCACTGAGGGGAAGTTTGTATTTTTAGGTCCTGGAGTAATTTTGTTGGATACCAGCTCAAGGAATCAAGGTTTATGCCAACAATGCCAATAGAATCAATCCCAATGAATGTAGCAAGAAAAATCTACAATGCCAATCTACAATGAGGAGGAAGTGTTGACTCAGCCAGGGACCTATAAGGGATGAGGAAACAGAGGCCAAGTGACTCCTGTTGAGGGAGCTGGAGCTGCAGCCAGGGACCTATAAGGGATGTGTGAGCTGAAATAGAATCTACAATGCCAAGGTTGACTCCTTAGCGATGAGGGAGGAAGTGTTGTTGGAGCTGCAGCCAGGGACCTATAAGGGATGTGTGAGCTGAAACAGAATCTACAATGCCAAGGTTGACTCCTTAGCGATGAGGGAGGAAGTGTTGTTGGAGCTGCAGCCAGGGACCTATAAGGGATGTGTGAGCTGAAACAGAATCTACAATGCCAAGGTTGACTCCTTAGTGATGAGGGAGGAAGTGTTGTTGGAGCTGCAGCCAGGGACCTATAAGGGATGTGTGAGCTGAAACACCTCCCTGCCACAGCTTCCTGTGCCTTTGTGTTTCCCCACTGCCCATAAAGAATTGTGTCCCCAGAAGTCAAGCCCAGAACTCCTACACCCTACAGCCCCCCTGCTTTCCCCAGCTTCCATCCCACTTCGAGCCCATCCAATTGAGAGGTCAAGCACCCCTCCAAGGAGGGTTTAGAGCGGCCACAGGGGGGATCGGAGGGGGGTAAAAGTCAATCATTCCATTTGCCTCCTTAATGGTATCCACAAACACGCTGTGCTAATGTGGGCTCTCCAAGTGTCTGCTTAAGCCCAGGTGGGGAAGCCCAAGTAGAGGACTTTAGCTCGGTAGCCTCCATTTGTTATTCTGAGATAGAGGGACCAATTTTTGGCCCCTGGAGGAGAGATCTACAAATCGTTGTCAAAATGTCTTCATACAGTAGGAAAATATATCTTCTGCAGATTGACCATAACTGACTTACTAGAGTCTTACACACCAGAAGAGGAGAGAAGTGTTGGAGGAAAAGGAGAAAATACACCATGCTGATTTGGTGTAAACTGCTGACTTGGTGTAAACTGCTGACTTGGTGTAAACTGCTGACTTGGTGTAAACTGCTGACTTGGTGTAAACTGCTGACTTGGTGTAAACTGCTGACTTGAACTATTTGGAGAAAATCATATTTTTCCCCTGATTTGATGCAGTGTGTAACAGATTATAATGAAGATATGATCCTCCCTTCTTTCTGGGCTGTAGCATCCCCACCCCCTACTGCTTACAAAGATTAACAGCTACTTTCATCTCCTGCAGAATATTTTCTACTGCTCCACTGATGCTGTTTCCAGGTACTCCACCACACTGGTATGTTGTCTTCACAGGTTGCAGAGGATGTGGAATAAAATTACACTTCCAACATGTCTTGAGCTGAAACCCACTCGCCCACGTCTTCGCTGAAAGCCTCAAGAGCACATTTGTGGTCAGAGCAACACAGTACTGTAAAGCAGAATGTGCAGTGAATGTGGAATATTCATTCAATACCACAACATCAAACTGTCATTGGCTGATACAAGAGAGAGTCGGGGAGGGAGAGAAAGACAAGAGAGAGTCGGAGAGGGAGAGAAAGACAAGAGAGAGTCGGGGAGGGAGAGAAAGACAAGAGAGAGTCGGGGAGGGAGAGAAAGACAAGAGAGAGTCGGGGAGGGAGAGAAAGACAAGAGAGAGTCGGGAGGGAGAGAAAGACGAGAGAGAGATGGGGAGGGAGAGAAAGGCAAGAGAGTCAGGGAGGGAGAGAAAGACAAGAGAGTCAGGGAGGGAGAGAAAGACAAGAGAGGGATGGGGAGGGAGAGAAAGACGAGAGGGATGGGGAGGGAGAAAAGACAAGAGAGAGTCAGGGAGGGAGAGAAAGACAAGAGAGGGATGGGGAGGGAGAGAAAGACAAGAGAGAGTCGGGGAGGGAGAGAAAGACAAGAGAGAGTCGGAG
Source organism: Oncorhynchus gorbuscha (assembly GCF_021184085.1). Classification (NCBI taxonomy): domain Eukaryota; kingdom Metazoa; phylum Chordata; class Actinopteri; order Salmoniformes; family Salmonidae; genus Oncorhynchus; species Oncorhynchus gorbuscha. Next base: position 71,631,866 of record NC_060182.1, on the reverse strand, counting down.
AGGGAGAGAAAGACAAGAGAGAGTCGGGGAGGGAGAGAAAGACAAGAGAGAGTCGGGGAGGGAGAGAAAGACGAGAGAGAGATGGGGAGGGAGAGAAAGGCAAGAGAGTCAGGGAGGGAGAGAAAGACAAGAGAGTCAGGGAGGGAGAGAAAGACAAGAGAGGGATGGGGAGGGAGAGAAAGACGAGAGGGATGGGGAGGGAGAGAAAGACAAGAGAGAGTCAGGGAGGGAGAGAAAGACAAGAGAGGGATGGGGAGGGAGAAAAGACAAGAGAGAGTCGGGGAGGGAAAGAAAGACAAGAGAGAGTCGGGGAGGGAAAGAAAGACAAGAGAGAGTCGGGGAGGGAGAGAAAGACAAGAGAGAGTCGGGGAGGGAGAGAAAGACAAGAGAGAGTCAGGGAGGGAGAGAAAGACAAGAGAGAGTCGGGGAGGGAAAGAAAGACAAGAGAGAGATGGGGAGGGAGAGAAAGACAAGAGAGAGATGGGGAGGGAGAGAAAGACAAGAGAGAGTCAGGGAGGGAGAGAAAGACAAGAGAGGGATGGGGAGGGAGAGAAAGACAAGAGAGAGTCAGGGAGGGAGAGAAAGACAAGAGAGGGATGGGGAGGGAGAGAAAGACGAGAGAGATGGGGAGGGAGAGAAAGACAAGAGAGAGTCAGGGAGGGAGAGAAAGACAAGAGAGAGATGGGGAGGGAGAGAAAGACAAGAGAGAGTCGGGAGGGAGAGAAAGACAAGAGAGAGATGGGGAGGGAAAGAAAAAGAAGAGAGAATCGGGGAGGGAGAGAAAGACAAGAGAGTCGGGGAGGGAGAGAAAGACAAGAGAGAGTCGGGGAGGGAGAGAAAGACAAGAGAGAGATGGGGAGGGAGAGAAAGACAAGAGAGAGTCAGGGAGGGAGAGAAAGACAAGAGAGAGTCAGGGAGGGAGAGAAAGACAAGAGAGAGATGGGGAGGGAGAGAAAGACAAGAGAGAGTCAGGGAGGGAGAGAAAGACAAGAGAGAGATGGGGAGGGAGAGAAAGACAAGAGAGAGTCAGGGAGGGAGAGAAAGACAAGAGAGAGTCAGGGAGGGAGAGAAAGACAAGAGAGGGATGGGGAGGGAGAGAAAGACAAGAGAGAGATGGGGAGGGAGAGAAAGACAAGAGAGAGTCAGGGAGGGAGAGAAAGACAAGAGAGGGATGGGGAGGGCGTTTTCTTGCGCCACTCCTCTCTGTCATTAATCAGAGCCTGGCAGGGTAAGACACCTAGCGATTATTTATTTGCTTTCCTCCACGCCGAGGCTATCACAACAACCAGGCCAGGCCGAGCCCCACAGGCTGCTGGGAACATTTGGGAGTGATTAATCAGCGGATCGGGGGGGGAGGATTCAAACATGTGTTCCTTAATCTGCCATCTATATACCAGTCAATACGCAATGCTGGGAAAACATGAGGGATCCAAGTCTAGTAAAAATGGGTTAGAGGGGAGGAGAGCGCATGGAAGCATGGTTGGGATTTGGGAATCCAAAAAGGCGAGAAGAATTCCTAGGTTCTGAACAAAGCTATTCTAAGAGTATGGGGTAGGGAGAGATAGAGAGGGTCTACAGTGTTGTACAACACCAACACTGGTGAGCTTTAAGGTTTGGTAATGTAGAGGTGTGACCGTAAAAATTAAACAGAGCCAGAGCTCAGTGACTACTACAGTATTATTCAGGTCAATAAGAGGCTTACACACATATAGTCTCTCACACCCACACTCATACACACCCACACTCATACACACCCACACTCATACACACCCACACTCATACACACCCACACTCATACACACCCACACTCATACACACCCACACTCATACACACCCACACTCATACACACCCACACTCATACACATCCACTAATGGGATTTCTAGCACTGCAGCAGGCTCTCACGTGCTGGGTCATGAACTGACTACGAACTATAATCCAATCCATTCCAGACAGTTTGCATGGAGCCAGTGGCAGGCAGGCAGGCTGGAAACACAAACACAAGATAAACCCTGTCCACACTAGGGTTTTATTGATCCTGCCTTTTTACCAAGAAGAATAGACACTGTCCCATCTCTGATTCAAAACTCCAACCATGGCCAGTATTACCCAACATAAAGAGGACCCTGTAGCAGATCAACAGTATCCCCCCCCCCCCCCCCCCCACCCAAGGCAAGCAAGAAGAACAGCAGGAGACGTTCATGAGAGACTTCCCATAGTGGAGGTAGACAATCACTGGCAACACTGTTGACCTGGATCCATGTGCAGAGAACTGTGGTTCCCATTCAACTGTTGGACAGTCATCCAGGCCCAAAGCCCCGAAGCCAGGGAAGACAAGCAGGAGAACAGTGGAGAGGTGGTGGAGTAGTACATCTATCCACCCTGTTATTGAGGATCAGGTAAGAGCTTATCTACCTGTCCTGACAATGGCCCTCTGTCCTCTAGATGGATCAGCAACACACACAGGGAGTCCAGGGGGACTGTGTTTGTGTGAATTAGAATGACTGTGGTCTGATATATAGAGAACTACCGGTTGGGGAAATCAACTCGCAATGAATAGGCCTAAGACGCTATTAGTTATTCATATTTAGTGCAAGGCCGGGACCTGGGAGAGGCAGGCAGGCTGACACTGTGGAGCGGAGGGGCTGGAGGACACAGAAACACAGCGGCCCAGTGGGAGCCATCTTGTTTCTGCAGACTGAGGAAATAAAGCCAGGGTGAGCTCATGGGAGAAGGGACCACACGCTATGTTGTGGTTCAGGGAGACAATAGGTCGTAACATTCTTCAATGCATATTCCATGCAGGCAGCCATTGCAATTAACTTGTATTCTTATTCCAGCCTCTCTCTCTCTTGTCTCCAGCACAATCCAGAGAGGCCTGCAATTGTAATGACAATGATAATAGTCTGAATTTGCATGACACCTCTCACTGAGGGATGCCATAGAGATTTACAGTACATGTTG